>NC_134832.1:161148050-161208046 GCF_004210375.1 Tachypleus tridentatus | reverse complement strand
GTGCACTATTTCCTAATCTTGTTAGATGGGTAATAACGGTTATAACATACAGTGCTGGCTACAATCTTGTTAAGATAGATGTAACAGTTATAACATACAGTGCACTATTTCTAATCTTGATAGATGGAGTAATAACAGTTATAACATACAGTGCATATTTCTAATCTTGATAGATGGGTAATAACAGTTATAACATACAGTGCACTATTTCTAATCTTGTTAGATGGAGTAATACTGGTTAACATACAGTGCACTATTTCTAATCTTGTTAGATGGAGTAATAACAGTTATAACATACAGTGCACTATTTCTAATCTTGTTAGATGGAGTAATAGCAGTTATAACATACAATTTTATTTCTAATCTTGTTAGATGGAGTAACAGTTATAACATACAGTGCACTATTTCTAATCTTGATGGATGGGTAATAGCAGTTATAACATACAGTGCACTATTTCTAATCTTGTTAGATAGGTAATAGCAGTTATAACATACAGTGCATATTTCTAATCTTGTTAGATGGAGTAATAACAGTTATAACATACAGTGCACTATTTCAATCTTGTTAGATGGAGTAATAACAGTTATAACATACAGTGCACTATTTCTAATCTTGTTAGATGGGTAATAACAGTTATAACATACAGTGCACTGTTTCAATGTTAGATGGATAATGCAGTTATAACATACAGTGCACTATTTCTAATCTTGTTAGATGGAATAATGCAGTTATAACATACAGTGCACCTATTTCTAATCTTGTTAGATGGGTAATAACAGTTATAACATACAGTGCACTATTTCTAATCTTGTTAGATGGATAATAACAGTTATAACATACAGGTGCACTGTTTCTAATCTTGTTAGATGGAGTAATAACAGTTATAACATACAGTGCACTGTTTCTAATCTTGTTAGATGGAATAACAAGTTATAACATACAGTGCACTATTTCTAATCTTGTTAGATGGAATAATAACAGTTATAACATACAGTGCACTATTTCTAATCTTGTTAGATGGTTAATAACAGTTATAACATACAGGGCACTATTTCTAATCTTGTTGATGGAGTAAAAGTTATAACATACAGTGCACTATTTCTAATCTTGATAGATGGGTAATAACAGTTATAACATACAGTGCACTATTTCTAATCTTGATAGTGGAGTAATAACAGTTATAACATACAGTGCTTATTTCTAATCTTGTTAGATGGAGTAATAGCAGTTATAACATACAGTGCACTATTTCTAATCTTGTTAGATGGAGTAATAACAGTTATAACATACAGTGCACTATTTCTAATCTTGTTAGATGGGTAATAACAGTTATAACATACAGTGCACTATTTCTAATCTTGTTAGATGGAGTAATAACAGTTATAACATACAGTGCACTATTTCTAATCTTGTTAGATGGAGTAATAACAGTTATAACATACAGTGCACTGTTTCTAATCTTGTTAGATGGAGTAATAACAGTTATAACATACAGTGCACTATTTCTAATCTTGTTAGATGGAGTAATAACGGTTATATACGCTGGTGCACTATTTCTAATCTTGTTAGATGGGTAATAACAGTTATAACATACAGTGCACTATTTCTAATCTTGATAGATGGAGTAATAACAGTTATAACATACAGTGCACTATTTCTAATCTTGTTAGATGGGTAATAACAGTTATAACAGTGCACTATTCTAATCTTGTTAGATGGAGTAATAACAGTTATAACATACAGTGCATTATTTCTATCTTGTTAGATGGGTAATAACAGTTATAACATACAGTGCACTATTTCTAATCTTGTTAGATGGAGTAATAACAGTTATAACATACAGTGCACTATTTCTAATCTTGTTAGATGGAGTAATAACAGTTATAACATACAGTGCACTATTTCTAATCTTGATAGATGGAGTAATAACAGTTATAACATACAGTGCACTATTTCTAATCTTGTTAGATGGAGTAATAACAGTTATAACATACAGTGCACTATTTCTAATCTTGATAGATGGAGTAATAACAGTTATAACATACAGTGCACTATTTCTAATCTTGTTAGATGGAGTAATAACAGTTATAACATACAGTGCACTATTTCTAATCTTGTTAGATGGAGTAATAACAGTTATAACATACAGTGCACTATTTCTAATCTTGTTAGATGGAGTAATAACAGTTATAACATACAGTGCACTATTTCTAATCTTGTTAGATGGAGTAATAACAGTTATAACATACAGTGCACTATTTCTAATCTTGTTAGATGGAGTAATAACAGTTATAACATACAGTGCACTATTTCTAATCTTGTTAGATGGAGTAATAACAGTTATAACATACAGTGCACTATTTCTAATCTTGTTAGATGGAGTAATAACAGTTATAACATACAGTGCACTATTTCTAATCTTGTTAGATGGAGTAATAACAGTTATAACATACAGTGCACTATTTCTAATCTTGTTAGATGGAGTAATAACAGTTATAACATACAGTGCACTATTTCTAATCTTGTTAGATGGGTAATAACAGTTATAACATACAGTGCACTATTTCTAATCTTGATAGATGGAGTAATAACAGTTATAACATACAGTGCACTATTTCTAATCTTGTTAGATGGAGTAATAACAGTTATAACATACAGTGCACTATTTCTAATCTTGTTAGATGGAGTAATAGCAGTTATAACATACAGTACTATTTCTAATCTTGTTAGATGGGTAATAACAGTTATAACATACAGTGCACTATTTCTAATCTTGTTAGATGGGTAATAACAGTTATAACATACAGTGCACTATTTCTAATCTTGTTAGATGGAGTAATAACAGTTATAACATACAGTGCACTATTTCTAATCTTGTTAGATGGAGTAATAACAGTTATAACATACAGTGCACTATTTCTAATCTTGTTAGATGGAGTAATAACAGTTATAACATACAGTGCACTATTTCTAATCTTGTTAGATGGGTAATAACAGTTATAACATACGCCACATATTTCTTCTAATCTTGTTAGATGGAGTAATAACAGTTATAACATGGTGCACTATTTCTAATCTTGTTAGATGGGTAATAACAGTTATAACGCTTTGGTGCACTATTTCCTAATCTTGGGATGTAATAACAGTTATAACATACAGTTTACACTTTCTTCTAATCTTGTTATTAGATGCAAATAACATAATTATACATACAGTGCACTATTTCTAATCTTGTTAGATGGATGTAATAACAGTTATAACATACAGTGCACTATTTCTAATCTTATGTTAGATGAGTAATAACAGTAACGCAGTTTGCTACAGTTTTCTTCTTTCTAATCTTGATAGATGGAGTAATAACAGTTATAACTTACAATTACACTATTTCTAATCTTGTTGGAATTAGATAATAACGGTTATAACAGCGCACGGTGCACTATTTCTAATCTTGATAGATAGAGTTATAACAGTTATAACATACAGTGCACTATTTCTAATCTTGTTAGATGGGTAATAACAGTTATAACATACGGTGCACTATTTCTAAATCTTGTTAGATGGAGTAATAACAGTTATACGCCACAGTGCACTATTTCTAATCTTGTTAGATGGAGTAATAACAGTTACGCTAACATTGCAGTGCACTATTTTCTAATCTTGTTAGATGGAGTAATAACAGTTATAACGCGTACACTATTTTCTAATCTTGTTAGATGGGTTGGCATACAGTTATAGTGCACTAGTGCAATCTTGTTAGATGGAGTAATAACAGTTATAACATACGAATGCACTTCTTCTAATCTTGAGTAGATGGGTAATAACAGTTATAACATACAGTGCACATGTTTCTAATATCTTGATAGATGGAGTAATAACAGTTATAACATACAGTGCACTGTTTCTAATCTTGTTAGATGGAGTAATAACAGTTATAACATACAGTGCACTATTTCTAATCTTGTTAGATGGAGTAATAACAGTTATAACATACAGTGCACTTTCTAATCTTGTTAGATGGAGTAATAACAGTTATAACACAGTGCACTGTTTCTAATCTTGTTAGATGGAGTAATAACAGTTATAACATACGGTGCACTGTTTCTAATCTTGTTAGATGGAATAATAGCAGTTATAACATACGCGGTACTATTTCTAATCTTGTTAGATGGGTAATAACAGTTATAACATACAGTGCACTATTTCTAATCTTGTTAGATGGAGTAATAGCAGTTATAACATACAGTGCACTGTTTCTAATCTTGTTAGATGAATTAATAACAGTTATAACATACAGTGCACTATTTCTAATGTAGATGGGTGGCAGTAATAACCGTTATAACATACAGTGCACTATTTCTAATCTTGTTAGATGGAGTAATAACAGTTATAACATACAGTGCACTTCAATCAGTTTGATGTTAGATGGAGTAGTTATAACATACAGTGGCACTACAAATCTTGTTAGATGGATGGAATGCTGATTAGCGCAGAGTGCACTATTTCTAATCTTGTTAGATGGAGGTAATGCAGTAGTTATAACATACAGTGCACTATTTCTAATCTTGTTAGATGGTGTAATAACAGTTATCACATACAGTGCACTATTTCTAATCTTATTGGTTGAAGGTTGTAGCAGTTATAACATACAGGTGCACTATTTCTAATCTTGATATATGGGTAATAGCAGTTATAACGCCACGGTGCACTATTTCTAATCTTGATAGATGGAGTAATAACAGTTATAACATACGGTGCACTATTTCTAATCTTGTTAGATGGGTAATAACAGTTAGCGCATACAGTACACTATTTCTAATCTTGATAGATGGAGTAATAACAGTTATAACATACAGTGCACTCGCTTCTAATCTTGTTAGATGGAGTAATAACAGTTATAACATACAGTTTTCTATTTCTAATCTTGTTAGATGGAGTAATAATGAACACTGCATACAGTGCACTATTTCTAATCTTGATAGATGGAATAATAACAGTTATAACTTACCCGGTGCACTATTTCTAATCTTGTTAGATGGAGTAATAGCAGTTATAACATACAGTGCACTATTTCTAATCTTGTTAGATGGAGTAATAACAGTTATAACATACAGTGCACTTTTTTCTAATCTTGTTAGATGGGTAATAACAGTTATAACATACGGTACTTTCTTTCTAATCTTGTTAGATGGAGTAATAACAGTTATAACATACAGTGCACTATTTCTAATCTTGATAGATGGGTGTATAACAGCACTTATAGAACTTTTCTTAATCTTTTGATAGATTAATGTATAGTTAACGGTGCACTATTTCTAATCTTGTTAGATGGAGTAATAACAGTTATAACATACAGTGCACTATTTCTAATCTTGTTAGATGGAGTAATAACAGTTATAACATACAGTGCACTATTTCTAATCTTGATAGATGGAGTAATAACAGTTATAACATACGGTTGCACTATTTCTAATCTTATTAGATGGAGTAATGCCAGTTATAACATACAGTGCACTTTTTCTTCTAATCTTGATTAGATGGAGTAATAACAGTTATAACATACAGTGCACTTTTTCTAATCTTGTTAGATAGATAATAACAGTTATAACATACAGTGCATTTTTTCTAATCTCTAGTAGATGGAGTAATAACAGTTATAACATACAGTGCACTATTTCTAATCTTGTTAGATGGAGTAATAACAGTTATAACAACACAGTGCACTATTTCTAATCTTTTAGATGGGTATGCTTTAATAACTTACAGGTACTTTTTCTTCTAATCTTGTTAGATGGAGTAATAGTTATAACATACAGTGCACTATTTCTAATCTTGTTAGATGGAGTAATAACAGTTAATAACATACAGTACTACTATCTTTAATCTTGATAGATGGAGTAATAACAGTTATATAACATACAGTGCACTATTTCTAATCTTGATGGAGTAGATAGCCAACAATTATAACATACAGTGCACTATTTCTAATCTTGATAGATGGAGTAATAACAGTTATAACATACAGTGCACTTTTTCTAATCTTGTTAGATGGGTAATAACAGTTATAACATACAGTGCACTATTTCTAATCTTGTTGGAGTAGGTAGTAACAGTTATAACATACAGTGCACTATTTCTAATCTTGTTAGATGGAGTAATAACAGTTATAACATACAGTGCACTATTTTCTAATCTTGTTAGATGGAGTAATAGCAGTTATAACAGTGTAATATTTCTATTCTTGTTAGATGGAGTAATAACAGTTATAACATACAGTGCACTATTTCTAATCTTGTTAGATGGAGTAATAACAGTTATAACATACAGTGCACTATTTCTAATCTTGTTAGATGTAGTAATAACAGTTATAACATACAGTGCACTATTTCTAATCTTGTTAGATGGAGTAATAACAGTTATAACATACAGTGCACTATTTCTAATCTTGTTAGATGGAGTAATAACAGTTATAACATACGGTACACTATTTCTAATCTTGTTATATGGAATAATAACAGTTATAACATACAGTGCACTATTTCTAATCTTGTTAGATGGGTAGTAATAGTTATAACATACAGTGCACTATTTTCTAATCTTGTTAGATGGAGTAATAACAGTTATAACATACAGTGCACTATTTACTAATCTTTTTAGATGGATTAATAACAGTTATAACATACAGTGCACTATTTCTAATCTTGTTAGATGGAGTAATAGCAGTTATAACATACAGTGCACTATTTCTAATCTTGTTAGATGGAATAATAACAGTTATAACATACAGTGCACTATTTCTAATCTTGTTAGATGGAGTAATAGCAGTTATAACATACAGTGCACTATTTTCTAATCTTGTTAGCTAGGGTAATAACAGTTATAACATACAGTGCACTATTTCTAATCTTGTTAGATGGAGTAATAACAGTTATCATACACGGTGCACTATTTCTAATCTTGTTAGATGGAGTAATAACAGTTATAACATACAGTGCACTATTTCTAATCTTGTTAGATGGAGTAATAACAGTTATAACATACAGTGCACTATTTCTAATCTTGTTAGATGGAGTAATAACAGTTATAACATACAGTGCACTATTTCTAATCTTGTTAGATGGAGTAATAACAGTTATAACATACAGTGCACTATTTCTAATCTTGTTAGATGGATGTAATAACACCAGTTATAATCATACAGTGCACTATTTCTAATCTTGTTTAGATGGAGTAATAACAGTTATAACATACAGTGCACTATTTCTAATCTTGTTAGATGGAGTAATAACAGTTATAACATACAGTGCACTATTTCTAATCTTGTTAGATGGAGTAATAACAGTTATAACATACAGTGCACTATTTCTAATCTTGTTAGATGGAGTAATAACAGTTATAACATACAGTGCACTATTTCTAATCTTGTTAGATGGAGTAATAACAGTTATAACATACAGTGCACTATTTCTAATCTTGTTAGATGGAGTAATAACAGTTATAACATACAGTGCACTATTTCTAATCTTGTTAGATGGAGTAATAACAGTTATAACATACAGGTGCACTATTTCTAATCTTGTTAGATGGAGTAATAACAGTTATAACATACAGTGCACTATTTCTAATCTTGATAGATGGAGTAATAACAGTTATAACATACAGTGCACTATTTCTAATCTTGTTAGATGGAGTAATAACAGTTATAACATACAGTGCACTATTTCTAATCTTGTTAGATGGAGTAATAACAGTTATAACATACAGTGCACTATTTCTAATCTTGTTAGATGGGTAATAACAGTTATAACATACAGTGCACTATTTCTAATCTTGTTAGATGGAGTAATAACAGTTATAACATACAGCACTATTTCTAATCTAGTTATAACATACAGTGCACTATTTCTAATCTTTAGATGGAGTAATAACAGTTATAACATACAGTGCACTATTTCTAATCTTGTTAGATGGAGTAATAACAGTTATAACATACAGTGCACTATTTCTAATCTTGTTAGATGGAGATGTAGTTATAACATACAGTGCACTATTTCTAATCTTGTTAGATGGGTAATAACAGTTATAACATACAGTGCACTATCTAATCTTGTTAGATAGATGGAGTAATAACAGTTATAACATACAGTGCACTAATCTTGTCTTGTAGATGGGTAATAACAGTTATAACATACAGTGCACTATTTCTAATCTTGTTAGATGGAGTAATAACAGTTATAACATACAGTGCACTATTTCTAATCTTGTTAGATGGATGGGGTAACAGTTATAACATACGTGCATTTTCAATGTTGATGAAGATGGAGTAATAACAGTTATAACATACAGTGCACTATTTCTAATCTTGATAGATGGAGTAATAACAGTTATAACATACAGTGCACTATTTCTAATCTTGTTAGATGGAGTAATAGCAGTTATAACATACAGTGCACTATTTCTAATCTTGTTAGATGGAGTAATAACAGTTATAACATACAGTGCACTATTTCTAATCTTGATATATGGAGTAATAACAGTTATAACATACAGTGCACTATTTCTAATCTTGTTAGATGGGAGTGAAGTATAAGTTATGCTTATACGGTACACTATTTTCTACAATCTTGATAGATGATGGATATAACAGTTATAACATATAGTGGTTTACTTTCTAATCTTGTTAGATGGAGTAATAACAGTTATAACATACAGTGCACTTCTTCCAATCTTGTTAGATGGAGTAATAACAGTTATAACATACAGTGCACTGTTTCTAATCTTGTTAGATGGAGTAATAACAG
The DNA here is from genome assembly GCF_004210375.1 of Tachypleus tridentatus. NCBI lineage: Eukaryota > Metazoa > Arthropoda > Merostomata > Xiphosura > Limulidae > Tachypleus > Tachypleus tridentatus. Next base: position 161,199,247 of record NC_134832.1, on the reverse strand, counting down.
TTATAACATACAGTGCACATTTCTAATCTTGTTAGATGGATAATAACAGTTATAACATACAGTGCACTGTTTCTAATCTTGTTAGATGGAGGTAATAACAGTTATAACATACAGTGCACTATTTCTTCTTGGGAGTTGTTACAGTGGGCAGTGCTAACACTGTAATCACATTACAGCACTTAGTTGCACAATAATGCTTGTAGATGGAATAACTTATAACATATGTGCACTTTTCTAATCTTGTTAGATGGAGTAATTACAGTTATAACATACAGTGCACTATTTCTAATCTTGTTAGATGGAGTAATAACAGTTATAACATACAGTGCACACTTTCTAATCTTGTTAGATGGAGTAATAACAGTTATAACATACGTTGCACTGTTTCTAATCTTGTTAGATGGAGTAATAACAGTTATAACATACTGTGCACTATTTCTAATCTTGTTAGATGGAGTAATAACAGTTATAACATACAGTGCACTATTTCTAATCTTGTTAGATGGAGTAATAACAGTTATAACATACAGTGCACTATTTCTAATCTTGTTAGATGGAGTAATAACAGTTATAACATACAGGGCAACTATTTCTAATCTTGTTGATGGAGTAATAACAGTTATAACATACAGTGCACTATTTCTAATCTTGTTAGATGGAGTAATAACAGTTATAACATACAGTGCACTATTTCTAATCTTGATAGATGGAGTAATAACAGTTATAACATACAGTGCACTATTTCTAATCTTGTTAGATGGAGTAATAACAGTTATAACATACAGTGCACTATTTCTAATCTTGATAGATGGAGTAATAACAGTTATAACATACAGTGCACTATTTCTAATCTTGATAGATGGAGTAATAACAGTTATAACATACAGTGCACTATTTCTAATCTTGTTAGATGGAGTAATAACAGTTATAACATACAGTGCACTATTTCTAATCTTGTTAGATGGAGTAATAACAGTTATAACATACAGTGCACTATTTCTAATCTTGTTAGATGGAGTAATAACAGTTATAACATACAGTGCACTATTTCTAATCTTGTTAGATGGAGTAATAACAGTTATAACATACAGTGCACTATTTCTAACTTGTTAGATGGAGTAATAACAGTTATAACATACAGTGCAATCTAATGTTAGATGGAGTAATAACAGTTATAACATACAGTGCACTATTTCTAATCTTGTTAGATGGAGTAATAACAGTTATAACATACAGTGCACTATTTCTAATCTTGTTAGATGGAGTAATAACAGTTATAACATACAGTGCACTATTTCTAATCTTGTTAGATGGAGTAATAACAGTTATAACATACAGTGCACTATTTCTAATCTTGTTAGATGGAGTAATAACAGTTATAACATACAGTGCACTATTTCTAATCTTGTTAGATGGAGTAATAACAGTTATAACATACAGTGCACTATTTCTAATCTTGTTAGATGGAGTAATAACAGTTATAACATACAGTGCACTATTTCTAATCTTGTTAGATGGAGTAATAACAGTTATAACATACAGTGCACTATTTCTAATCTTGTTAGATGGAGTAATAACAGTTATAACATACAGTGCACTCTTTCTAATCTTGTTAGATGGAGTAATAACAGTTATAACATACAGTGCACTATTTCTAATCTTGTTAGATGGAGTAATAACAGTTATAACATACAGTGCACTATTTCTAATCTTGTTAGATGGAGTAATAACAGTTATAACATACAGTGCACTATTTCTAATCTTGTTAGATGGAGTAATAACAGTTATAACATACAGTGCACTATTTCTAATCTTGTTAGATGGAGTAATAACAGTTATAACATACAGTGCACTATTTCTAATCTTGATAGATGGAGTAATAACAGTTATAACATACAGTGCACTATTTCTAATCTTGTTAGATGGAGTAATAACAGTTATAACATACAGTGCACTATTTCTAATCTTGTTAGATGGAGTAATAACAGTTATAACATACAGTGCACTATTTCTAATCTTGTTAGATGGAGTAATAACAGTTATAACATACAGTGCACTGTTTCTAATCTTGTTAGATGGAGTAATAACAGTTATAACATACAGTGCACTATTTCTAATCTTGTTAGATGGAATAATAACAGTTATAACATACAGTGCACTATTTCTAATCTTGTTAGATGGAGTAATAACAGTTATAACATACAGTGCACTATTTCTAATCTTGTTAGATGGGTAATAACAGTTATAACATACAGTGCACTATTTCTAATCTTGTTAGATGGAGTAATAACAGTTATAACATACAGTGCACTATTTCTAATCTTGTTAGATGGAGTAATAACAGTTATAACATACAGTGCACTATTTCTAATCTTGTTAGATGGAGTAATAACAGTTATAACATACAGTGCACTATTTCTAATCTTGGTAGATGGAGTAATAACAGTTATAACATACAGTGCACTATTTCTAATCTTGTTAGATGGAGTAATAGCAGTTATAACATACAGTGCACTATTTCTAATCTTGTTAGATGGAGTAATAACAGTTATAACATACAGTGCACTATTTCTAATCTTGTTAGATGGAGTAATAACAGTTATAACATACAGTGCACTATTTCTAATCTTGTTAGATGGAGTAATAACAGTTATAACATACAGTGCACTATTTCTAATCTTGTTAGATGGAGTAATAACAGTTATAACATACAGTGCACTATTTCTAATCTTGTTAGATGGAGTAATAACAGTTATAACATACAGTGCACTATTTCTAATCTTGTTAGATGGAGTAATAACAGTTATACAGTACATACAGATGGAGTAATAACTATTTCTAATCTTGTTAGATGGAATAATAACAGTTATAACATACAGTGCACTTATTTCTAATCTTGATAGATGGAGTAATAACAGTTATAACATACAGTGCACTATTTCTAATCTTGTTAGATGGAGTAATAACAGTTATAACATACAGTGCACTGGAGATAATAACATTTCTAATCTAATCTTGATAGATGGAGTAATAACAGTTATAACATACAGTGCACTATTTCTAATCTTGTTAGATGGAGTAATAACAGTTATAACATACAGTGCACTATTTCTAATCTTGTTAGATGGAGTAATAACAGTTATAACATACAGTGCACTATTTCTAATCTTGATAGATGGAGTAATAACAGTTATAACATACAGTGCACTATTTCTAATCTTGTTAGATGGAGTAATAACAGTTATAACATACAGTGCACTATTTCTAATCTTGTTAGATGGAGTAATAACAGTTATAACATACAGTGCACTATTTCTAATCTTGTTAGATGGAGTAATAACAGTTATAACATACAGTGCACTATTTCTAATCTTGTTAGATGGAGTAATAACAGTTATAACATACAGTGCACTATTTCTAATCTTGTTAGATGGAGTAATAACAGTTATAACATACAGTGCACTATTTCTAATCTTGTTAGATGGAGTAATAACAGTTATAACATACAGTGCACTATTTCTAATCTTGTTAGATGGAGTAATAACAGTTATAACATACAGTGCACTATTTCTAATCTTGTTAGATGGAGTAATAACAGTTATAACATACAGTGCACTATTTCTAATCTTGTTAGATGGAGTAATAACAGTTATAACATACAGTGCACTATTTCTAATCTTGTTAGATGGAGTAATAACAGTTATAACATACAGTGCACTATTTCTAATCTTGTTAGATGGAGTAATAACAGTTATAACATACAGTGCACTATTTCTAATCTTGTTAGATGGAGTAATAACAGTTATAACATACAGTGCACTATTTCTAATCTTGTTAGATGGAGTAATAACAGTTATAACATACAGTGCACTATTTCTAATCTTGTTAGATGGAGTAATAACAGTTATAACATACAGTGCACTATTTCTAATCTTGTTAGATGGAGTAATAACAGTTATAACATACAGTGCACTATTTCTAATCTTGTTAGATGGAGTAATAACAGTTATAACATACAGTGCACTATTTCTAATCTTGTTAGATGGAGTAATAACAGTTATAACATACAGTGCACTATTTCTAATCTTGTTAGATGGAGTAATAACAGTTATAACATACAGTGCACTATTTCTAATCTTGTTAGATGGAGTAATAACAGTTATAACATACAGTGCACTATTTCTAATCTTGTTAGATGGAGTAATAACAGTTATAACATACAGTGCACTATTTCTAATCTTGTTAGATGGAGTAATAACAGTTATAACATACAGTGCACTATTTCTAATCTTGTTAGATGGAGTAATAACAGTTATAACATACAGTGCACTATTTCTAATCTTGTTAGATGGAGTAATAACAGTTATAACATACAGTGCACTATTTCTAATCTTGTTAGATGGAGTAATAACAGTTATAACATACAGTGCACTATTTCTAATCTTGTTAGATGGAGTAATAACAGTTATAACATACAGTGCACTATTTCTAATCTTGTTAGATGGAGTAATAACAGTTATAACATACAGTGCACTATTTCTAATCTTGTTAGATGGAGTAATAACAGTTATAACATACAGTGCACTATTTCTAATCTTGTTAGATGGAGTAATAACAGTTATAACATACAGTGCACTATTTCTAATCTTGTTAGATGGAGTAATAACAGTTATAACATACAGTGCACTATTTCTAATCTTGTTAGATGGAGTAATAACAGTTATAACATACAGTGCACTATTTCTAATCTTGTTAGATGGAGTAATAACAGTTATAACATACAGTGCACTATTTCTAATCTTGTTAGATGGAGTAATAACAGTTATAACATACAGTGCACTATTTCTAATCTTGTTAGATGGAGTAATAACAGTTATAACATACAGTGCACTATTTCTAATCTTGTTAGATGGAGTAATAACAGTTATAACATACAGTGCACTATTTCTAATCTTGTTAGATGGAGTAATAACAGTTATAACATACAGTGCACTATTTCTAATCTTGTTAGATGGAGTAATAACAGTTATAACATACAGTGCACTATTTCTAATCTTGTTAGATGGAGTAATAACAGTTATAACATACAGTGCACTATTTCTAATCTTGTAGATGGAGTAATAACAGTTATAACATACAGTGCACTATTTCTAATCTTGTTAGATGGAGTAATAACAGTTATAACATACAGTGCACTATTTCTAATCTTGTTAGATGGAGTAATAACAGTTATAACATACAGTGCACTATTTCTAATCTTGTTAGATGGAGTAATAACAGTTATAACATACAGTGCACTATTTCTAATCTTGTTAGATGGAGTAATAACAGTTATAACATACAGTGCACTATTTCTAATCTTGTTAGATGGAGTAATAACAGTTATAACATACAGTGCACTATTTCTAATCTTGTTAGATGGAGTAATAACAGTTATAACATACAGTGCACTATTTCTAATCTTGTTAGATGGAGTAATAACAGTTATAACATACAGTGCACTATTTCTAATCTTGTTAGATGGAGTAATAACAGTTATAACATACAGTGCACTATTTCTAATCTTGTTAGATGGAGTAATAACAGTTATAACATACAGTGCACTATTTCTAATCTTGTTAGATGGAGTAATAACAGTTATAACATACAGTGCACTATTTCTAATCTTGTTAGATGGAGTAATAACAGTTATAACATACAGTGCACTATTTCTAATCTTGTTAGATGGAGTAATAACAGTTATAACATACAGTGCACTATTTCTAATCTTGTTAGATGGAGTAATAACAGTTATAACATACAGTGCACTATTTCTAATCTTGTTAGATGGAGTAATAACAGTTATAACATACAGTGCACTATTTCTAATCTTGTTAGATGGAGTAATAACAGTTATAACATACAGTGCACTATTTCTAATCTTGTTAGATGGAGTAATAACAGTTATAACATACAGTGCACTATTTCTAATCTTGTTAGATGGAGTAATAACAGTTATAACATACAGTGCACTATTTCTAATCTTGTTAGATGGAGTAATAACAGTTATAACATACAGTGCACTATTTCTAATCTTGTTAGATGGAGTAATAACAGTTATAACATACAGTGCACTATTTCTAATCTTGTTAGATGGAGTAATAACAGTTATAACATACAGTGCACTATTTCTAATCTTGTTAGATGGAGTAATAACAGTTATAACATACAGTGCACTATTTCTAATCTTGTTAGATGGTAATAACAGTTATAACATACAGTGCACTATTTCTAATCTTGTTAGATGGAGTAATAACAGTTATAACATACAGTGCACTATTTCTAATCTTGTTAGATGGAGTAATAACAGTTATAACATACAGTGCACTATTTCTAATCTTGTTAGATGGAGTAATAACAGTTATAACATACAGTGCACTATTTCTAATCTTGTTAGATGGAGTAATAACAGTTATAACATACAGTGCACTATTTCTAATCTTGTTAGATGGAGTAATAACAGTTATAACATACAGTGCACTATTTCTAATCTTGTTAGATGGAGTAATAACAGTTATAACATACAGTGCACTATTTCTAATCTTGTTAGATGGAGTAATAACAGTTATAACATACAGTGCACTATTTCTAATCTTGTTAGATGGAGTAATAACAGTTATAACATACAGTGCACTATTTCTAATCTTGTTAGATGGAGTAATAACAGTTATAACATACAGTGCACTATTTCTAATCTTGTTAGATGGAGTAATAACAGTTATAACATACAGTGCACTATTTCTAATCTTGTTAGATGGAGTAATAACAGTTATAACATACAGTGCACTATTTCTAATCTTGTTAGATGGAGTAATAACAGTTATAACATACAGTGCACTATTTCTAATCTTGTTAGATGGAGTAATAACAGTTATAACATACAGTGCACTATTTCTAATCTTGTTAGATGGAGTAATAACAGTTATAACATACAGTGCACTATTTCTAATCTTGTTAGATGGAGTAATAACAGTTATAACATACAGTGCACTATTTCTAATCTTGTTAGATGGAGTAATAACAGTTATAACATACAGTGCACTATTTCTAATCTTGTTAGATGGAGTAATAACAGTTATAACATACAGTGCACTATTTCTAATCTTGTTAGATGGAGTAATAACAGTTATAACATACAGTGCACTATTTCTAATCTTGTTAGATGGAGTAATAACAGTTATAACATACAGTGCACTATTTCTAATCTTGTTAGATGGAGTAATAACAGTTATAACATACAGTGCACTATTTCTAATCTTGTTAGATGGAGTAATAACAGTTATAACATACAGTGTTATAACATACACTATTTCTAATCTTGTTAGATGGAGTAATAACAGTTATAACATACAGTGCACTATTTCTAATCTTGTTAGATGGAGTAATCAGTTATAACATGCACTATTTCTAATCTTTAGATGGAGTAATAACAGTTATAACATACAGTGCACTATTTCTAATCTTGTTAGATGGAGTAATAACAGTTATAACATACAGTGCACTATTTCTAATCTTGTTAGATGGAGTAATAACAGTTATAACATACAGTGCACTATTTCTAATCTTGTTAGATGGAGTAATAACAGTTATAACATACAGTGCACTATTTCTAATCTTGTTAGATGGAGTAATAACAGTTATAACATACAGTGCACTATTTCTAATCTTGTTAGATGGAGTAATAACAGTTATAACATACAGTGCACTATTTCTAATCTTGTTAGATGGAGTAATAACAGTTATAACATACAGTGCACTATTTCTAATCTTGTTAGATGGAGTAATAACAGTTATAACATACAGTGCACTATTTCTAATCTTGTTAGATGGAGTAATAACAGTTATAACATACAGTGCACTATTTCTAATCTTGTTAGATGGAGTAATAACAGTTATAACATACAGTGCACTATTTCTAATCTTGTTAGATGGAGTAATAACAGTTATAACATACAGTGCACTATTTCTAATCTTGTTAGATGGAGTAATAACAGTTATAACATACAGTGCACTATTTCTAATCTTGTTAGATGGAGTAATAACAGTTATAACATACAGTGCACTATTTCTAATCTTGTTAGATGGAGTAATAACAGTTATAACATACAGTGCACTATTTCTAATCTTGTTAGATGGAGTAATAACAGTTATAACATACAGTGCACTATTTCTAATCTTGTTAGATGGAGTAATAACAGTTATAACATACAGTGCACTATTTCTAATCTTGTTAGATGGAGTAATAACAGTTATAACATACAGTGCACTATTTCTAATCTTGTTAGATGGAGTAATAACAGTTATAACATACAGTGCACTATTTCTAATCTTGTTAGATGGAGTAATAACAGTTATAACATACAGTGCACTATTTCTAATCTTGTTAGATGGAGTAATAACAGTTATAACATACAGTGCACTATTTCTAATCTTGTTAGATGGAGTAATAACAGTTATAACATACAGTGCACTATTTCTAATCTTGTTAGATGGAGTAATAACAGTTTATAACTATTTCTAACTTGTTAGATGGAGTAACAGTTATAACACAGTGCATTTCTAATCTTGTTAGATGGAGTAATAACAGTTATAACATACAGTGCACTATTTCTAATCTTGTTAGATGGAGTAATAACAGTTATAACATACAGTGCACTATTTCTAATCTTGTTAGATGGAGTAATAACAGTTATAACATACAGTGCACTATTTCTAATCTTGTTAGATGGAGTAATAACAGTTATAACATACAGTGCACTATTTCTAATCTTGTTAGATGGAGTAATAACAGTTATAACATACAGTGCACTATTTCTAATCTTGTTAGATGGAGTAATAACAGTTATAACATACAGTGCACTATTTCTAATCTTGTTAGATGGAGTAATAACAGTTATAACATACAGTGCACTATTTCTAATCTTGTTAGATGGAGTAATAACAGTTATAACATACAGTGCACTATTTCTAATCTTGTTAGATGGAGTAATAACAGTTATAACATACAGTGCACTATTTCTAATCTTGTTAGATGGAGTAATAACAGTTATAACATACAGTGCACTATTTCTAATCTTGTTAGATGGAGTAATAACAGTTATAACATACAGTGCACTATTTCTAATCTTGTTAGATGGAGTAATAACAGTTATAACATACAGTGCACTATTTCTAATCTTGTTAGATGGAGTAATAACAGTTATAACATACAGTGCACTATTTCTAATCTTGTTAGATGGAGTAATAACAGTTATAACATACAGTGCACTATTTCTAATCTTGTTAGATGGAGTAATAACAGTTATAACATACAGTGCACTATTTCTAATCTTGTTAGATGGAGTAATAACAGTTATAACATACAGTGCACTATTTCTAATCTTGTTAGATGGAGTAATAACAGTTATAACATACAGTGCACTATTTCTAATCTTGTTAGATGGAGTAATAACAGTTATAACATACAGTGCACTATTTCTAATCTTGTTAGATGGAGTAATAACAGTTATAACATACAGTGCACTATTTCTAATCTTGTTAGATGGAGTAATAACAGTTATAACATACAGTGCACTATTTCTAATCTTGTTAGATGGAGTAATAACAGTTATAACATACAGTGCACTATTTCTAATCTTGTTAGATGGAGTAATAACAGTTATAACATACAGTGCACTATTTCTAATCTTGTTAGATGGAGTAATAACAGTTATAACATACAGTGCACTATTTCTAATCTTGTTAGATGGAGTAATAACAGTTATAACATACAGTGCACTATTTCTAATCTTGTTAGATGGAGTAATAACAGTTATAACATACAGTGCACTATTTCTAATCTTGTTAGATGGAGTAATAACAGTTATAACATACAGTGCACTATTTCTAATCTTGTTAGATGGAGTAATAACAGTTATAACATACAGTGCACTATTTCTAATCTTGTTAGATGGAGTAATAACAGTTACATACAGTGCACTATTTCTAATCTTGTTAGATGGAGTAATAACAGTTATAACATACAGTGCACTATTTCTAATCTTGTTAGATGGAGTAATAACAGTTATAACATACAGTGCACTATTTCTAATCTTGTTAGATGGAGTAATAACAGTTATAACATACAGTGCACTATTTCTAATCTTGTTAGATGGAGTAATAACAGTTATAACATACAGTGCACTATTTCTAATCTTGTTAGATGGAGTAATAACAGTTATAACATACAGTGCACTATTTCTAATCTTGTTAGATGGAGTAATAACAGTTATAACATACAGTGCACTATTTCTAATCTTGTTAGATGGAGTAATAACAGTTATAACATACAGTGCACTATTTCTAATCTTGTTAGATGGAGTAATAACAGTTATAACATACAGTGCACTATTTCTAATCTTGTTAGATGGAGTAATAACAGTTATAACATACAGTGCACTATTTCTAATCTTGTTAGATGGAGTAATATGGAGTAATAACAGTTATAACATACAGTGCACTATTTCTAATCTTGTTAGATGGAGTAATAACAGTTATAACATACAGTGCACTATTTCTAATCTTGTTAGATGGAGTAATAACAGTTATAACATACAGTGCACTATTTCTAATCTTGTTAGATGGAGTAATAACAGTTATAACATACAGTGCACTATTTCTAATCTTGTTAGATGGAGTAATAACAGTTATAACATACAGTGCACTATTTCTAATCTTGTTAGATGGAGTAATAACAGTTATAACATACAGTGCACTATTTCTAATCTTGTTAGATGGAGTAATAACAGTTATAACATACAGTGCACTATTTCTAATCTTGTTAGATGGAGTAATAACAGTTATAACATACAGTGCACTATTTCTAATCTTGTTAGATGGAGTAATAACAGTTATAACATACAGTGCACTATTTCTAATCTTGTTAGATGGAGTAATAACAGTTATAACATACAGTGCACTATTTCTAATCTTGTTAGATGGAGTAATAACAGTTATAACATACAGTGCACTATTTCTAATCTTGTTAGATGGAGTAATAACAGTTATAACATACAGTGCACTATTTCTAATCTTGTTAGATGGAGTAATAACAGTTATAACATACAGTGCACTATTTCTAATCTTGTTAGATGGAGTAATAACAGTTATAACATACAGTGCACTATTTCTAATCTTGTTAGATGGAGTAATAACAGTTATAACATACAGTGCACTATTTCTAATCTTGTTAGATGGAGTAATAACAGTTATAACATACAGTGCACTATTTCTAATCTTGTTAGATGGAGTAATAACAGTTATAACATACAGTGCACTATTTCTAATCTTGTTAGATGGAGTAATAACAGTTATAACATACAGTGCACTATTTCTAATCTTGTTAGATGGAGTAATAACAGTTATAACATACAGTGCACTATTTCTAATCTTGTTAGATGGAGTAATAACAGTTATAACATACAGTGCACTATTTCTAATCTTGTTAGATGGAGTAATAACAGTTATAACATACAGTGCACTATTTCTAATCTTGTTAGATGGAGTAATAACAGTTATAACATACAGTGCACTATTTCTAATCTTGTTAGATGGAGTAATAACAGTTATAACATACAGTGCACTATTTCTAATCTTGTTAGATGGAGTAATAACAGTTATAACATACAGTGCACTATTTCTAATCTTGTTAGATGGAGTAATAACAGTTATAACATACAGTGCACTATTTCTAATCTTGTTAGATGGAGTAATAACAGTTATAACATACAGTGCACTATTTCTAATCTTGTTAGATGGAGTAATAACAGTTATAACATACAGTGCACTATTTCTAATCTTGTTAGATGGAGTAATAACAGTTATAACATACAGTGCACTATTTCTAATCTTGTTAGATGGAGTAATAACAGTTATAACATACAGTGCACTATTTCTAATCTTGTTAGATGGAGTAATAACAGTTATAACATACAGTGCACTATTTCTAATCTTGTTAGATGGAGTAATAACAGTTATAACATACAGTGCACTATTTCTAATCTTGTTAGATGGAGTAATAACAGTTATAACATACAGTGCACTATTTCTAATCTTGTTAGATGGAGTAATAACAGTTATAACATACAGTGCACTATTTCTAATCTTGTTAGATGGAGTAATAACAGTTATAACATACAGTGCACTATTTCTAATCTTGTTAGATGGAGTAATAACAGTTATAACATACAGTGCACTATTTCTAATCTTGTTAGATGGAGTAATAACAGTTATAACATACAGTGCACTATTTCTAATCTTGTTAGATGGAGTAATAACAGTTATAACATACAGTGCACTATTTCTAATCTTGTTAGATGGAGTAATAACAGTTATAACATACAGTGCACTATTTCTAATCTTGTTAGATGGAGTAATAACAGTTATAACATACAGTGCACTATTTCTAATCTTGTTAGATGGAGTAATAACAGTTATAACATACAGTGCACTATTTCTAATCTTGTTAGATGGAGTAATAACAGTTATAACATACAGTGCACTATTTCTAATCTTGTTAGATGGAGTAATAACAGTTATAACATACAGTGCACTATTTCTAATCTTGTTAGATGGAGTAATAACAGTTATAACATACAGTGCACTATTTCTAATCTTGTTAGATGGAGTAATAACAGTTATAACATACAGTGCACTATTTCTAATCTTGTTAGATGGAGTAATAACAGTTATAACATACAGTGCACTATTTCTAATCTTGTTAGATGGAGTAATAACAGTTATAACATACAGTGCACTATTTCTAATCTTGTTAGATGGAGTAATAACAGTTATAACATACAGTGCACTATTTCTAATCTTGTTAGATGGAGTAATAACAGTTATAACATACAGTGCACTATTTCTAATCTTGTTAGATGGAGTAATAACAGTTATAACATACAGTGCACTATTTCTAATCTTGTTAGATGGAGTAATAACAGTTATAACATACAGTGCACTATTTCTAATCTTGTTAGATGGAGTAATAACAGTTATAACATACAGTGCACTATTTCTAATCTTGTTAGATGGAGTAATAACAGTTATAACATACAGTGCACTATTTCTAATCTTGTTAGATGGAGTAATAACAGTTATAACATACAGTGCACTATTTCTAATCTTGTTAGATGGAGTAATAACAGTTATAACATACAGTGCACTATTTCTAATCTTGTTAGATGGAGTAATAACAGTTATAACATACAGTGCACTATTTCTAATCTTGTTAGATGGAGTAATAACAGTTATAACATACAGTGCACTATTTCTAATCTTGTTAGATGGAGTAATAACAGTTATAACATACAGTGCACTATTTCTAATCTTGTTAGATGGAGTAATAACAGTTATAACATACAGTGCACTATTTCTAATCTTGTTAGATGGAGTAATAACAGTTATAACATACAGTGCACTATTTCTAATCTTGTTAGATGGAGTAATAACAGTTATAACATACAGTGCACTATTTCTAATCTTGTTAGATGGAGTAATAACAGTTATAACATACAGTGCACTATTTCTAATCTTGTTAGATGGAGTAATAACAGTTATAACATACAGTGCACTATTTCTAATCTTGTTAGATGGAGTAATAACAGTTATAACATACAGTGCACTATTTCTAATCTTGTTAGATGGAGTAATAACAGTTATAACATACAGTGCACTATTTCTAATCTTGTTAGATGGAGTAATAACAGTTATAACATACAGTGCACTATTTCTAATCTTGTTAGATGGAGTAATAACAGTTATAACATACAGTGCACTATTTCTAATCTTGTTAGATGGAGTAATAACAGTTATAACATACAGTGCACTATTTCTAATCTTGTTAGATGGAGTAATAACAGTTATAACATACAGTGCACTATTTCTAATCTTGTTAGATGGAGTAATAACAGTTATAACATACAGTGCACTATTTCTAATCTTGTTAGATGGAGTAATAACAGTTATAACATACAGTGCACTATTTCTAATCTTGTTAGATGGAGTAATAACAGTTATAACATACAGTGCACTATTTCTAATCTTGTTAGATGGAGTAATAACAGTTATAACATACAGTGCACTATTTCTAATCTTGTTAGATGGAGTAATAACAGTTATAACATACAGTGCACTATTTCTAATCTTGTTAGATGGAGTAATAACAGTTATAACATACAGTGCACTATTTCTAATCTTGTTAGATGGAGTAATAACAGTTATAACATACAGTGCACTATTTCTAATCTTGTTAGATGGAGTAATAACAGTTATAACATACAGTGCACTATTTCTAATCTTGTTAGATGGAGTAATAACAGTTATAACATACAGTGCACTATTTCTAATCTTGTTAGATGGAGTAATAACAGTTATAACATACAGTGCACTATTTCTAATCTTGTTAGATGGAGTAATAACAGTTATAACATACAGTGCACTATTTCTAATCTTGTTAGATGGAGTAATAACAGTTATAACATACAGTGCACTATTTCTAATCTTGTTAGATGGAGTAATAACAGTTATAACATACAGTGCACTATTTCTAATCTTGTTAGATGGAGTAATAACAGTTATAACATACAGTGCACTATTTCTAATCTTGTTAGATGGAGTAATAACAGTTATAACATACAGTGCACTATTTCTAATCTTGTTAGATGGAGTAATAACAGTTATAACATACAGTGCACTATTTCTAATCTTGTTAGATGGAGTAATAACAGTTATAACATACAGTGCACTATTTCTAATCTTGTTAGATGGAGTAATAACAGTTATAACATACAGTGCACTATTTCTAATCTTGTTAGATGGAGTAATAACAGTTATAACATACAGTGCACTATTTCTAATCTTGTTAGATGGAGTAATAACAGTTATAACATACAGTGCACTATTTCTAATCTTGTTAGATGGAGTAATAACAGTTATAACATACAGTGCACTATTTCTAATCTTGTTAGATGGAGTAATAACAGTTATAACATACAGTGCACTATTTCTAATCTTGTTAGATGGAGTAATAACAGTTATAACATACAGTGCACTATTTCTAATCTTGTTAGATGGAGTAATAACAGTTATAACATACAGTGCACTATTTCTAATCTTGTTAGATGGAGTAATAACAGTTATAACATACAGTGCACTATTTCTAATCTTGTTAGATGGAGTAATAACAGTTATAACATACAGTGCACTATTTCTAATCTTGTTAGATGGAGTAATAACAGTTATAACATACAGTGCACTATTTCTAATCTTGTAATAGATGGAGTAATAACAGTTATAACATACAGTGCACTATTTCTAATCTTGTTAGATGGAGTAATAACAGTTATAACATACAGTGCACTATTTCTAATCTTGTTAGATGGAGTAATAACAGTTATAACATACAGTGCACTATTTCTAATCTTGTTAGATGGAGTAATAACAGTTATAACATACAGTGCACTATTTCTAATCTTGTTAGATGGAGTAATAACAGTTATAACATACAGTGCACTATTTCTAATCTTGTTAGATGGAGTAATAACAGTTATAACATACAGTGCACTATTTCTAATCTTGTTAGATGGAGTAATAACAGTTATAACATACAGTGCACTATTTCTAATCTTGTTAGATGGAGTAATAACAGTTATAACATACAGTGCACTATTTCTAATCTTGTTAGATGGAGTAATAACAGTTATAACATACAGTGCACTATTTCTAATCTTGTTAGATGGAGTAATAACAGTTATAACATACAGTGCACTATTTCTAATCTTGTTAGATGGAGTAATAACAGTTATAACATACAGTGCACTATTTCTAATCTTGTTAGATGGAGTAATAACAGTTATAACATACAGTGCACTATTTCTAATCTTGTTAGATGGAGTAATAACAGTTATAACATACAGTGCACTATTTCTAATCTTGTTAGATGGAGTAATAACAGTTATAACATACAGTGCACTATTTCTAATCTTGTTAGATGGAGTAATAACAGTTATAACATACAGTGCACTATTTCTAATCTTGTTAGATGGAGTAATAACAGTTATAACATACAGTGCACTATTTCTAATCTTGTTAGATGGAGTAATAACAGTTATAACATACAGTGCACTATTTCTAATCTTGTTAGATGGAGTAATAACAGTTATAACATACAGTGCACTATTTCTAATCTTGTTAGATGGAGTAATAACAGTTATAACATACAGTGCACTATTTCTAATCTTGTTAGATGGAGTAATAACAGTTATAACATACAGTGCACTATTTCTAATCTTGTTAGATGGAGTAATAACAGTTATAACATACAGTGCACTATTTCTAATCTTGTTAGATGGAGTAATAACAGTTATAACATACAGTGCACTATTTCTAATCTTGTTAGATGGAGTAATAACAGTTATAACATACAGTGCACTATTTCTAATCTTGTTAGATGGAGTAATAACAGTTATAACATACAGTGCACTATTTCTAATCTTGTTAGATGGAGTAATAACAGTTATAACATACAGTGCACTATTTCTAATCTTGTTAGATGGAGTAATAACAGTTATAACATACAGTGCACTATTTCTAATCTTGTTAGATGGAGTAATAACAGTTATAACATACAGTGCACTATTTCTAATCTTGTTAGATGGAGTAATAACAGTTATAACATACAGTGCACTATTTCTAATCTTGTTAGATGGAGTAATAACAGTTATAACATACAGTGCACTATTTCTAATCTTGTTAGATGGAGTAATAACAGTTATAACATACAGTGCACTATTTCTAATCTTGTTAGATGGAGTAATAACAGTTATAACATACAGTGCACTATTTCTAATCTTGTTAGATGGAGTAATAACAGTTATAACATACAGTGCACTATTTCTAATCTTGTTAGATGGAGTAATAACAGTTATAACATACAGTGCACTATTTCTAATCTTGTTAGATGGAGTAATAACAGTTATAACATACAGTGCACTATTTCTAATCTTGTTAGATGGAGTAATAACAGTTATAACATACAGTGCACTATTTCTAATCTTGTTAGATGGAGTAATAACAGTTATAACATACAGTGCACTATTTCTAATCTTGTTAGATGGAGTAATAACAGTTATAACATACAGTGCACTATTTCTAATCTTGTTAGATGGAGTAATAACAGTTATAACATACAGTGCACTATTTCTAATCTTGTTAGATGGAGTAATAACAGTTATAACATACAGTGCACTATTTCTAATCTTGTTAGATGGAGTAATAACAGTTATAACATACAGTGCACTATTTCTAATCTTGTTAGATGGAGTAATAACAGTTATAACATACAGTGCACTATTTCTAATCTTGTTAGATGGAGTAATAACAGTTATAACATACAGTGCACTATTTCTAATCTTGTTAGATGGAGTAATAACAGTTATAACATACAGTGCACTATTTCTAATCTTGTTAGATGGAGTAATAACAGTTATAACATACAGTGCACTATTTCTAATCTTGTTAGATGGAGTAATAACAGTTATAACATACAGTGCACTATTTCTAATCTTGTTAGATGGAGTAATAACAGTTATAACATACAGTGCACTATTTCTAATCTTGTTAGATGGAGTAATAACAGTTATAACATACAGTGCACTATTTCTAATCTTGTTAGATGGAGTAATAACAGTTATAACATACAGTGCACTATTTCTAATCTTGTTAGATGGAGTAATAACAGTTATAACATACAGTGCACTATTTCTAATCTTGTTAGATGGAGTAATAACAGTTATAACATACAGTGCACTATTTCTAATCTTGTTAGATGGAGTAATAACAGTTATAACATACAGTGCACTATTTCTAATCTTGTTAGATGGAGTAATAACAGTTATAACATACAGTGCACTATTTCTAATCTTGTTAGATGGAGTAATAACAGTTATAACATACAGTGCACTATTTCTAATCTTGTTAGATGGAGTAATAACAGTTATAACATACAGTGCACTATTTCTAATCTTGTTAGATGGAGTAATAACAGTTATAACATACAGTGCACTATTTCTAATCTTGTTAGATGGAGTAATAACAGTTATAACATACAGTGCACTATTTCTAATCTTGTTAGATGGAGTAATAACAGTTATAACATACAGTGCACTATTTCTAATCTTGTTAGATGGAGTAATAACAGTTATAACATACAGTGCACTATTTCTAATCTTGTTAGATGGAGTAATAACAGTTATAACATACAGTGCACTATTTCTAATCTTGTTAGATGGAGTAATAACAGTTATAACATACAGTGCACTATTTCTAATCTTGTTAGATGGAGTAATAACAGTTATAACATACAGTGCACTATTTCTAATCTTGTTAGATGGAGTAATAACAGTTATAACATACAGTGCACTATTTCTAATCTTGTTAGATGGAGTAATAACAGTTATAACATACAGTGCACTATTTCTAATCTTGTTAGATGGAGTAATAACAGTTATAACATACAGTGCACTATTTCTAATCTTGTTAGATGGAGTAATAACAGTTATAACATACAGTGCACTATTTCTAATCTTGTTAGATGGAGTAATAACAGTTATAACATACAGTGCACTATTTCTAATCTTGTTAGATGGAGTAATAACAGTTATAACATACAGTGCACTATTTCTAATCTTGTTAGATGGAGTAATAACAGTTATAACATACAGTGCACTATTTCTAATCTTGTTAGATGGAGTAATAACAGTTATAACATACAGTGCACTATTTCTAATCTTGTTAGATGGAGTAATAACAGTTATAACATACAGTGCACTATTTCTAATCTTGTTAGATGGAGTAATAACAGTTATAACATACAGTGCACTATTTCTAATCTTGTTAGATGGAGTAATAACAGTTATAACATACAGTGCACTATTTCTAATCTTGTTAGATGGAGTAATAACAGTTATAACATACAGTGCACTATTTCTAATCTTGTTAGATGGAGTAATAACAGTTATAACATACAGTGCACTATTTCTAATCTTGTTAGATGGAGTAATAACAGTTATAACATACAGTGCACTATTTCTAATCTTGTTAGATGGAGTAATAACAGTTATAACATACAGTGCACTATTTCTAATCTTGTTAGATGGAGTAATAACAGTTATAACATACAGTGCACTATTTCTAATCTTGTTAGATGGAGTAATAACAGTTATAACATACAGTGCACTATTTCTAATCTTGTTAGATGGAGTAATAACAGTTATAACATACAGTGCACTATTTCTAATCTTGTTAGATGGAGTAATAACAGTTATAACATACAGTGCACTATTTCTAATCTTGTTAGATGGAGTAATAACAGTTATAACATACAGTGCACTATTTCTAATCTTGTTAGATGGAGTAATAACAGTTATAACATACAGTGCACTATTTCTAATCTTGTTAGATGGAGTAATAACAGTTATAACATACAGTGCACTATTTCTAATCTTGTTAGATGGAGTAATAACAGTTATAACATACAGTGCACTATTTCTAATCTTGTTAGATGGAGTAATAACAGTTATAACATACAGTGCACTATTTCTAATCTTGTTAGATGGAGTAATAACAGTTATAACATACAGTGCACTATTTCTAATCTTGTTAGATGGAGTAATAACAGTTATAACATACAGTGCACTATTTCTAATCTTGTTAGATGGAGTAATAACAGTTATAACATACAGTGCACTATTTCTAATCTTGTTAGATGGAGTAATAACAGTTATAACATACAGTGCACTATTTCTAATCTTGTTAGATGGAGTAATAACAGTTATAACATACAGTGCACTATTTCTAATCTTGTTAGATGGAGTAATAACAGTTATAACATACAGTGCACTATTTCTAATCTTGTTAGATGGAGTAATAACAGTTATAACATACAGTGCACTATTTCTAATCTTGTTAGATGGAGTAATAACAGTTATAACATACAGTGCACTATTTCTAATCTTGTTAGATGGAGTAATAACAGTTATAACATACAGTGCACTATTTCTAATCTTGTTAGATGGAGTAATAACAGTTATAACATACAGTGCACTATTTCTAATCTTGTTAGATGGAGTAATAACAGTTATAACATACAGTGCACTATTTCTAATCTTGTTAGATGGAGTAATAACAGTTATAACATACAGTGCACTATTTCTAATCTTGTTAGATGGAGTAATAACAGTTATAACATACAGTGCACTATTTCTAATCTTGTTAGATGGAGTAATAACAGTTATAACATACAGTGCACTATTTCTAATCTTGTTAGATGGAGTAATAACAGTTATAACATACAGTGCACTATTTCTAATCTTGTTAGATGGAGTAATAACAGTTATAACATACAGTGCACTATTTCTAATCTTGTTAGATGGAGTAATAACAGTTATAACATACAGTGCACTATTTCTAATCTTGTTAGATGGAGTAATAACAGTTATAACATACAGTGCACTATTTCTAATCTTGTTAGATGGAGTAATAACAGTTATAACATACAGTGCACTATTTCTAATCTTGTTAGATGGAGTAATAACAGTTATAACATACAGTGCACTATTTCTAATCTTGTTAGATGGAGTAATAACAGTTATAACATACAGTGCACTATTTCTAATCTTGTTAGATGGAGTAATAACAGTTATAACATACAGTGCACTATTTCTAATCTTGTTAGATGGAGTAATAACAGTTATAACATACAGTGCACTATTTCTAATCTTGTTAGATGGAGTAATAACAGTTATAACATACAGTGCACTATTTCTAATCTTGTTAGATGGAGTAATAACAGTTATAACATACAGTGCACTATTTCTAATCTTGTTAGATGGAGTAATAACAGTTATAACATACAGTGCACTATTTCTAATCTTGTTAGATGGAGTAATAACAGTTATAACATACAGTGCACTATTTCTAATCTTGTTAGATGGAGTAATAACAGTTATAACATACAGTGCACTATTTCTAATCTTGTTAGATGGAGTAATAACAGTTATAACATACAGTGCACTATTTCTAATCTTGTTAGATGGAGTAATAACAGTTATAACATACAGTGCACTATTTCTAATCTTGTTAGATGGAGTAATAACAGTTATAACATACAGTGCACTATTTCTAATCTTGTTAGATGGAGTAATAACAGTTATAACATACAGTGCACTATTTCTAATCTTGTTAGATGGAGTAATAACAGTTATAACATACAGTGCACTATTTCTAATCTTGTTAGATGGAGTAATAACAGTTATAACATACAGTGCACTATTTCTAATCTTGTTAGATGGAGTAATAACAGTTATAACATACAGTGCACTATTTCTAATCTTGTTAGATGGAGTAATAACAGTTATAACATACAGTGCACTATTTCTAATCTTGTTAGATGGAGTAATAACAGTTATAACATACAGTGCACTATTTCTAATCTTGTTAGATGGAGTAATAACAGTTATAACATACAGTGCACTATTTCTAATCTTGTTAGATGGAGTAATAACAGTTATAACATACAGTGCACTATTTCTAATCTTGTTAGATGGAGTAATAACAGTTATAACATACAGTGCACTATTTCTAATCTTGTTAGATGGAGTAATAACAGTTATAACATACAGTGCACTATTTCTAATCTTGTTAGATGGAGTAATAACAGTTATAACATACAGTGCACTATTTCTAATCTTGTTAGATGGAGTAATAACAGTTATAACATACAGTGCACTATTTCTAATCTTGTTAGATGGAGTAATAACAGTTATAACATACAGTGCACTATTTCTAATCTTGTTAGATGGAGTAATAACAGTTATAACATACAGTGCACTATTTCTAATCTTGTTAGATGGAGTAATAACAGTTATAACATACAGTGCACTATTTCTAATCTTGTTAGATGGAGTAATAACAGTTATAACATACAGTGCACTATTTCTAATCTTGTTAGATGGAGTAATAACAGTTATAACATACAGTGCACTATTTCTAATCTTGTTAGATGGAGTAATAACAGTTATAACATACAGTGCACTATTTCTAATCTTGTTAGATGGAGTAATAACAGTTATAACATACAGTGCACTATTTCTAATCTTGTTAGATGGAGTAATAACAGTATAACATACAGTGCACTATTTCTAATCTTGTTAGATGGAGTAATAACAGTTATAACATACACTATTTCTAATCTTGTTAGATGGAGTAATAACAGTTATAACATACAGTGCACTATTTCTAATCTTGTTAGATGGAGTAATAACAGTTATAACATACAGTGCACTATTTCTAATCTTGTTAGATGGAGTAATAACAGTTATAACATACAGTGCACTATTTCTAATCTTGTTAGATGGAGTAATAACAGTTATAACATACAGTGCACTATTTCTAATCTTGTTAGATGGAGTAATAACAGTTATAACATACAGTGCACTATTTCTAATCTTGTTAGATGGAGTAATAACAGTTATAACATACAGCACTATTTCTAATCTTGTTAGATGGAGTAATAACAGTTATAACATACAGTGCACTATTTCTAATCTTGTTAGATGGAGTAATAACAGTTATAACATACAGTGCACTATTTCTAATCTTGTTAGATGGAGTAATAACAGTTATAACATACAGTGCACTATTTCTAATCTTGTTAGATGGAGTAATAACAGTTATAACATACAGTGCACTATTTCTAATCTTGTTAGATGGAGTAATAACAGTTATAACATACAGTGCACTATTTCTAATCTTGTTAGATGGAGTAATAACAGTTATAACATACAGTGCACTATTTCTAATCTTGTTAGATGGAGTAATAACAGTTATAACATACAGTGCACTATTTCTAATCTTGTTAGATGGAGTAATAACAGTTATAACATACAGTGCACTATTTCTAATCTTGTTAGATGGAGTAATAACAGTTATAACATACAGTGCACTATTTCTAATCTTGTTAGATGGAGTAATAACAGTTATAACATACAGTGCACTATTTCTAATCTTGTTAGATGGAGTAATAACAGTTATAACATACAGTGCACTATTTCTAATCTTGTTAGATGGAGTAATAACAGTTATAACATACAGTGCACTATTTCTAATCTTGTTAGATGGAGTAATAACAGTTATAACATACAGTGCACTATTTCTAATCTTGTTAGATGGAGTAATAACAGTTATAACATACAGTGCACTATTTCTAATCTTGTTAGATGGAGTAACAGTTATAACATACAGTGCACTATTTCTAATCTTGTTAGATGGAGTAATAACAGTTATAACATACAGTGCACTATTTCTAATCTTGTTAGATGGAGTAATAACAGTTATAACATACAGTGCACTATTTCTAATCTTGTTAGATGGAGTAATAACAGTTATAACATACAGTGCACTATTTCTAATCTTGTTAGATGGAGTAATAACAGTTATAACATACAGTGCACTATTTCTAATCTTGTTAGATGGAGTAATAACAGTTATAACATACAGTGCACTATTTCTAATCTTGTTAGATGGAGTAATAACAGTTATAACATACAGTGCACTATTTCTAATCTTGTTAGATGGAGTAATAACAGTTATAACATACAGTGCACTATTTCTAATCTTGTTAGATGGAGTAATAACAGTTATAACATACAGTGCACTATTTCTAATCTTGTTAGATGGAGTAATAACAGTTATAACATACAGTGCACTATTTCTAATCTTGTTAGATGGAGTAATAACAGTTATAACATACAGTGCACTATTTCTAATCTTGTTAGATGGAGTAATAACAGTTATAACATACAGTGCACTATTTCTAATCTTGTTAGATGGAGTAATAACAGTTATAACATACAGTGCACTATTTCTAATCTTGTTAGATGGAGTAATAACAGTTATAACATACAGTGCACTATTTCTAATCTTGTTAGATGGAGTAATAACAGT
Source organism: Tachypleus tridentatus (assembly GCF_004210375.1). Classification (NCBI taxonomy): domain Eukaryota; kingdom Metazoa; phylum Arthropoda; class Merostomata; order Xiphosura; family Limulidae; genus Tachypleus; species Tachypleus tridentatus. The sequence continues at coordinate 161,175,169 of NC_134832.1, read as the reverse complement.
TATAACATACAGTGCACTATTTCTAATCTTGTTAGATGGAGTAATAACAGTTATAACATACAGTGCACTATTTCTAATCTTGTTAGATGGAGTAATAACAGTTATAACATACAGTGCACTATTTCTAATCTTGTTAGATGGAGTAATAACAGTTATAACATACAGTGCACTATTTCTAATCTTGTTAGATGGAGTAATAACAGTTATAACATACAGTGCACTATTTCTAATCTTGTTAGATGGAGTAATAACAGTTATAACATACAGTGCACTATTTCTAATCTTGTTAGATGGAGTAATAACAGTTATAACATACAGTGCACTATTTCTAATCTTGTTAGATGGAGTAATAACAGTTATAACATACAGTGCACTATTTCTAATCTTGTTAGATGGAGTAATAACAGTTATAACATACAGTGCACTATTTCTAATCTTGTTAGATGGAGTAATAACAGTTATAACATACAGTGCACTATTTCTAATCTTGTTAGATGGCACTATTTCTAAGTAATAACAGTTATAACATACAGTGCACTATTTCTAATCTTGTTAGATGGAGTAATAACAGTTATAACATACAGTGCACTATTTCTAATCTTGTTAGATGGAGTAATAACAGTTATAACATACAGTGCACTATTTCTAATCTTGTTAGATGGAGTAATAACAGTTATAACATACAGTGCACTATTTCTAATCTTGTTAGATGGAGTAATAACAGTTATAACATACAGTGCACTATTTCTAATCTTGTTAGATGGAGTAATAACAGTTATAACATACAGTGCACTATTTCTAATCTTGTTAGATGGAGTAATAACAGTTATAACATACAGTGCACTATTTCTAATCTTGTTAGATGGAGTAATAACAGTTATAACATACAGTGCACTATTTCTAATCTTGTTAGATGGAGTAATAACAGTTATAACATACAGTGCACTATTTCTAATCTTGTTAGATGGAGTAATAACAGTTATAACATACAGTGCACTATTTCTAATCTTGTTAGATGGAGTAATAACAGTTATAACATACAGTGCACTATTTCTAATCTTGTTAGATGGAGTAATAACAGTTATAACATACAGTGCACTATTTCTAATCTTGTTAGATGGAGTAATAACAGTTATAACATACAGTGCACTATTTCTAATCTTGTTAGATGGAGTAATAACAGTTATAACATACAGTGCACTATTTCTAATCTTGTTAGATGGAGTAATAACAGTTATAACATACAGTGCACTATTTCTAATCTTGTTAGATGGAGTAATAACAGTTATAACATACAGTGCACTATTTCTAATCTTGTTAGATGGAGTAATAACAGTTATAACATACAGTGCACTATTTCTAATCTTGTTAGATGGAGTAATAACAGTTATAACATACAGTGCACTATTTCTAATCTTGTTAGATGGAGTAATAACAGTTATAACATACAGTGCACTATTTCTAATCTTGTTAGATGGAGTAATAACAGTTATAACATACAGTGCACTATTTCTAATCTTGTTAGATGGAGTAATAACAGTTATAACATACAGTGCACTATTTCTAATCTTGTTAGATGGAGTAATAACAGTTATAACATACAGTGCACTATTTCTAATCTTGTTAGATGGAGTAATAACAGTTATAACATACAGTGCACTATTTCTAATCTTGTTAGATGGAGTAATAACAGTTATAACATACAGTGCACTATTTCTAATCTTGTTAGATGGAGTAATAACAGTTATAACATACAGTGCACTATTTCTAATCTTGTTATTAGATGGAGTAATAACAGTTATAACATACAGTGCACTATTTCTAATCTTGTTAGATGTAATAACAGTTATAACATACAGTACTATTTCTAATCTTGTTAGATTAATAACATACAGTGCACTATTTCTAATCTTGTTAGATGGAGTAATAACAGTTATAACATACAGTGCACTATTTCTAATCTTGTTAGATGGAGTAATAACAGTTATAACATACAGTGCACTATTTCTAATCTTGTTAGATGGAGTAATAACAGTTATAACATACAGTGCACTATTTCTAATCTTGTTAGATGGAGTAATAACAGTTATAACATACAGTGCACTATTTCTAATCTTGTTAGATGGAGTAATAACAGTTATAATCATACAGTGCACTATTTCTAATCTTGTTAGATGGAGTAATAACAGTTATAACATACAGTGCACTATTTCTAATCTTGTTAGATGGAGTAATAACAGTTATAACATACAGTGCACTATTTCTAATCTTGTTAGATGGAGTAATAACAGTTATAACATACAGTGCACTATTTCTAATCTTGTTAGATGGAGTAATAACAGTTATAACATACAGTGCACTATTTCTAATCTTGTTAGATGGAGTAATAACAGTTATAACATACAGTGCACTATTTCTAATCTTGTTAGATGGAGTAATAACAGTTATAACATACAGTGCACTATTTCAGTGCACTATTTCTAATCTTGTTAGATGGAGTAATAACAGTTATAACATACAGTGCACTATTTCTAATCTTGTTAGATGGAGTAATAACAGTTATAACATACAGTGCACTATTTCTAATCTTGTTAGATGGAGTAATAACAGTTATAACATACAGTGCACTATTTCTAATCTTGTTAGATGGAGTAATAACAGTTATAACATACAGTGCACTATTTCTAATCTTGTTAGATGGAGTAATAACAGTTATAACATACAGTGCACTATTTCTAATCTTGTTAGATGGAGTAATAACAGTTATAACATACAGTGCACTATTTCTAATCTTGTTAGATGGAGTAATAACAGTTATAACATACAGTGCACTATTTCTAATCTTGTTAGATGGAGTAATAACAGTTATAACATACAGTGCACTATTTCTAATCTTGTTAGATGGAGTAATAACAGTTATAACATACAGTGCACTATTTCTAATCTTGTTAGATGGAGTAATAACAGTTATAACATACAGTGCACTATTTCTAATCTTGTTAGATGGAGTAATAACAGTTATAACATACAGTGCACTATTTCTAATCTTGTTAGATGGAGTAATAACAGTTATAACATACAGTGCACTATTTCTAATCTTGTTAGATGGAGTAATAACAGTTATAACATACAGTGCACTATTTCTAATCTTGTTAGATGGAGTAATAACAGTTATAATAACAGCACTATTTCTAATCTTGTTAGATGGAGTAATAACAGTTATAACATACAGTGCACTATTTCTAATCTTGTTAGATGGAGTAATAACAGTTATAACATACAGTGCACTATTTCTAATCTTGTTAGATGGAGTAATAACAGTTATAACATACAGTGCACTATTTCTAATCTTGTTAGATGGAGTAATAACAGTTATAACATACAGTGCACTATTTCTAATCTTGTTAGATGGAGTAATAACAGTTATAACATACAGTGCACTATTTCTAATCTTGTTAGATGGAGTAATAACAGTTATAACATACAGTGCACTATTTCTAATCTTGTTAGATGGAGTAATAACAGTTATAACATACAGTGCACTATTTCTAATCTTGTTAGATGGAGTAATAACAGTTATAACATACAGTGCACTATTTCTAATAACATAACAGTAATAACAGTTATAACATTGCACTATTTCTAATCTTGTTAGATGGAGTAATAACAGTTATAACATACAGTGCACTATTTCTAATCTTGTTAGATGGAGTAATAACAGTTATAACATACAGTGCACTATTTCTAATCTTGTTAGATGGAGTAATAACAGTTATAACATACAGTGCACTATTTCTAATCTTGTTAGATGGAGTAATAACAGTTATAACATACAGTGCACTATTTCTAATCTTGTTAGATGGAGTAATAACAGTTATAACATACAGTGCACTATTTCTAATCTTGTTAGATGGAGTAATAACAGTTATAACATACAGTGCACTATTTCTAATCTTGTTAGATGGAGTAATAACAGTTATAACATACAGTGCACTATTTCTAATCTTGTTAGATGGAGTAATAACAGTTATAACATACAGTGCACTATTTCTAATCTTGTTAGATGGAGTAATAACAGTTATAACATACAGTGCACTATTTCTAATCTTGTTAGATGGAGTAATAACAGTTATAACATACAGTGCACTATTTCTAATCTTGTTAGATGGAGTAATAACAGTTATAACATACAGTGCACTATTTCTAATCTTGATAGATGGAGTAATAACAGTTATAACATACAGTGCACTATTTCTAATCTTGTTAGATGGAGTAATAACAGTTATAACATACAGTGCACTATTTCTAATCTTGTTAGATGGAGTAATAACAGTTATAACATACAGTGCACTATTTCTAATCTTGTTAGATGGAGTAATAACAGTTATAACATACAGTGCACTATTTCTAATCTTGTTAGATGGAGTAATAACAGTTATAACATACAGTGCACTATTTCTAATCTTGTTAGATGGAGTAATAACAGTTATAACATACAGTGCACTATTTCTAATCTTGTTAGATGGAGTAATAACAGTTATAACATACAGTGCACTATTTCTAATCTTGTTAGATGGAGTAATAACAGTTATAACATACAGTGCACTATTTCTAATCTTGTTAGATGGAGTAATAACAGTTATAACATACAGTGCACTATTTCTAATCTTGTTAGATGGAGTAATAACAGTTATAACATACAGTGCACTATTTCTAATCTTGTTAGATGGAGTAATAACAGTTATAACATACAGTGCACTATTTCTAATCTTGTTAGATGGAGTAATAACAGTTATAACATACAGTGCACTATTTCTAATCTTGTTAGATGGAGTAATAACAGTTATAACATACAGTGCACTATTTCTAATCTTGTTAGATGGAGTAATAACAGTTATAACATACAGTGCACTATTTCTAATCTTGTTAGATGGAGTAATAACAGTTATAACATACAGTGCACTATTTCTAATCTTGTTAGATGGAGTAATAACAGTTATAACATACAGTGCACTATTTCTAATCTTGTTAGATGGAGTAATAACAGTTATAACATACAGTGCACTATTTCTAATCTTGTTAGATGGAGTAATAACAGTTATAACATACAGTGCACTATTTCTAATCTTGTTAGATGGAGTAATAACAGTTATAACATACAGTGCACTATTTCTAATCTTGTTAGATGGAGTAATAACAGTTATAACATACAGTGCACTATTTCTAATCTTGTTAGATGGAGTAATAACAGTTATAACATACAGTGCACTATTTCTAATCTTGTTAGATGGAGTAATAACAGTTATAACATACAGTGCACTATTTCTAATCTTGTTAGATGGAGTAATAACAGTTATAACATACAGTGCACTATTTCTAATCTTGTTAGATGGAGTAATAACAGTTATAACATACAGTGCACTATTTCTAATCTTGTTAGATGGAGTAATAACAGTTATAACATACAGTGCACTATTTCTAATCTTGTTAGATGGAGTAATAACAGTTATAACATACAGTGCACTATTTCTAATCTTGTTAGATGGAGTAATAACAGTTATAACATACAGTGCACTATTTCTAATCTTGTTAGATGGAGTAATAACAGTTATAACATACAGTGCACTATTTCTAATCTTGTTAGATGGAGTAATAACAGTTATAACATACAGTGCACTATTTCTAATCTTGTTAGATGGGTAATAACAGTTATAACATACAGTGCACTATTTCTAATCTTGTTAGATGGAGTAATAACAGTTATAACATACAGTGCACTATTTCTAATCTTGTTAGATGGAGTAATAACAGTTATAACATACAGTGCACTATTTCTAATCTTGTTAGATGGAGTAATAACAGTTATAACATACAGTGCACTATTTCTAATCTTGTTAGATGGAGTAATAACAGTTATAACATACAGTGCACTATTTCTAATCTTGTTAGATGGAGTAATAACAGTTATAACATACAGTGCACTATTTCTAATCTTGTTAGATGGAGTAATAACAGTTATAACATACAGTGCACTATTTCTAATCTTGTTAGATGGAGTAATAACAGTTATAACATACAGTGCACTATTTCTAATCTTGTTAGATGGAGTAATAACAGTTATAACATACAGTGCACTATTTCTAATCTTGTTAGATGGAGTAATAACAGTTATAACATACAGTGCACTATTTCTAATCTTGTTAGATGGAGTAATAACAGTTATAACATACAGTGCACTATTTCTAATCTTGTTAGATGGAGTAATAACAGTTATAACATACAGTGCACTATTTCTAATCTTGTTAGATGGAGTAATAACAGTTATAACATACAGTAACAGTTATAACATACACTATTTCTAATCTTGTTAGATGGAGTAATAACAGTTATAACATACAGTGCACTATTTCTAATCTTGTTAGATGGAGTAATAACAGTTATAACATACAGTGCACTATTTCTAATCTTGTTAGATGGAGTAATAACAGTTATAACATACAGTGCACTATTTCTAATCTTGTTAGATGGAGTAATAACAGTTATAACATACAGTGCACTATTTCTAATCTTGTTAGATGGAGTAATAACAGTTATAACATACAGTGCACTATTTCTAATCTTGTTAGATGGAGTAATAACAGTTATAACATACAGTGCACTATTTCTAATCTTTAGATGGAGTAGTTATAACATACAGTGCACTATTTCTAATCTTGTTAGATGGAGTAATAACAGTTATAACATACAGTGCACTATTTCTAATCTTGTTAGATGGAGTAATAACAGTTATAACATACAGTGCACTATTTCTAATCTTGTTAGATGGAGTAATAACAGTTATAACATACAGTGCACTATTTCTAATCTTGTTAGATGGAGTAATAACAGTTATAACATACAGTGCACTATTTCTAATCTTGTTAGATGGAGTAATAACAGTTATAACATACAGTGCACTATTTCTAATCTTAGATGGAGTAATAACAGTTATAACATACAGTGCACTATTTCTAATCTTGTTAGATGGAGTAATAACAGTTATAACATACAGTGCACTATTTCTAATCTTGTTAGATGGAGTAATAACAGTTATAACATACAGTGCACTATTTCTAATCTTGTTAGATGGAGTAATAACAGTTATAACATACAGTGCACTATTTCTAATCTTGTTAGATGGAGTAATAACAGTTATAACATACAGTGCACTATTTCTAATCTTGTTAGATGGAGTAATAACAGTTATAACATACAGTGCACTATTTCTAATCTTGTTAGATGGAGTAATAACAGTTATAACATACAGTGCACTATTTCTAATCTTGTTAGATGGAGTAATAACAGTTATAACATACAGTGCACTATTTCTAATCTTGTTAGATGGAGTAATAACAGTTATAACATACAGTGCACTATTTCTAATCTTGTTAGATGGAGTAATAACAGTTATAACATACAGTGCACTATTTCTAATCTTGTTAGATGGAGTAATAACAGTTATAACATACAGTGCACTATTTCTAATCTTGTTAGATGGAGTAATAACAGTTATAACATACAGTGCACTATTTCTAATCTTGTTAGATGGAGTAATAACAGTTATAACATACAGTGCACTATTTCTAATCTAGATGGAGTAATAACAGTTATAACATACAGTGCACTATTTCTAATTTTGATAGAGTAATAACAGTTATAACATACAGTGCACTATTTCTAATCTTGTTAGATGGAGTAATAACAGTTATAACATACAGTGCACTATTTCTAATCTTGTTAGATGGAGTAATAACAGTTATAACATACAGTGCACTATTTCTAATCTTGTTAGATGGAGTAATAACAGTTATAACATACAGTGCACTATTTCTAATCTTGATAGATGGAGTAATAACAGTTATAACATACAGTGCACTATTTCTAATCTTGTTAGATGGAGTAATAACAGTTATAACATACAGTGCACTATTTCTAATCTTGTTAGATGGAGTAATAACAGTTATAACATACAGTGCACTATTTCTAATCTTGTTAGATGGAGTAATAACAGTTATAACATACAGTGCACTATTTCTAATCTTGTTAGATGGAGTAATAACAGTTATAACATACAGTGCACTATTTCTAATCTTGTTAGATGGAGTAATAACAGTTATAACATACAGTGCACTATTTCTAATCTTGTTAGATGGAGTAATAACAGTTATAACATACAGTGCACTATTTCTAATCTTGTTAGATGGAGTAATAACAGTTATAACATACAGTGCACTATTTCTAATCTTGTTAGATGGAGTAATAACAGTTATAACATACAGTGCACTATTTCTAATCTTGTTAGATGGAGTAATAACAGTTATAACATACAGTGCACTATTTCTAATCTTGTTAGATGGAGTAATAACAGTTATAACATACAGTGCACTATTTCTAATCTTGTTAGATGGAGTAATAACAGTTATAACATACAGTGCACTATTTCTAATCTTGTTAGATGGAGTAATAACAGTTATAACATACAGTGCACTATTTCTAATCTTGTTAGATGGAGTAATAACAGTTATAACATACAGTGCACTATTTCTAATCTTGTTAGATGGAGTAATAACAGTTATAACATACAGTGCACTATTTCTAATCTTGTTAGATGGAGTAATAACAGTTATAACATACAGTGCACTATTTCTAATCTTGTTAGATGGAGTAATAACAGTTATAACATACAGTGCACTATTTCTAATCTTGTTAGATGGAGTAATAACAGTTATAACATACAGTGCACTATTTCTAATCTTGTTAGATGGAGTAATAACAGTTATAACATACAGTGCACTATTTCTAATCTTGTTAGATGGAGTAATAACAGTTATAACATACAGTGCACTATTTCTAATCTTGTTAGATGGAGTAATAACAGTTATAACATACAGTGCACTATTTCTAATCTTGTTAGATGGAGTAATAACAGTTATAACATACAGTGCACTATTTCTAATCTTGTTAGATGGAGTAATAACAGTTATAACATACAGTGCACTATTTCTAATCTTGTTAGATGGAGTAATAACAGTTATAACATACAGTGCACTATTTCTAATCTTGTTAGATGGAGTAATAACAGTTATAACATACAGTGCACTATTTCTAATCTTGTTAGATGGAGTAATAACAGTTATAACATACAGTGCACTATTTCTAATCTTGTTAGATGGAGTAATAACAGTTATAACATACAGTGCACTATTTCTAATCTTGTTAGATGGAGTAATAACAGTTATAACATACAGTGCACTATTTCTAATCTTGTTAGATGGAGTAATAACAGTTATAACATACAGTGCACTATTTCTAATCTTGTTAGATGGAGTAATAACAGTTATAACATACAGTGCACTATTTCTAATCTTGTTAGATGGAGTAATAACAGTTATAACATACAGTGCACTATTTCTAATCTTGTTAGATGGAGTAATAACAGTTATAACATACAGTGCACTATTTCTAATCTTGTTAGATGGAGTAATAACAGTTATAACATACAGTGCACTATTTCTAATCTTGTTAGATGGAGTAATAACAGTTATAACATACAGTGCACTATTTCTAATCTTGTTAGATGGAGTAATAACAGTTATAACATACAGTGCACTATTTCTAATCTTGTTAGATGGAGTAATAACAGTTATAACATACAGTGCACTATTTCTAATCTTGTTAGATGGAGTAATAACAGTTATAACATACAGTGCACTATTTCTAATCTTGTTAGATGGAGTAATAACAGTTATAACATACAGTGCACTATTTCTAATCTTGTTAGATGGAGTAATAACAGTTATAACATAGATCTTGTTAGGAGTAATAACAGTTATAACATACAGTGCACTATTTCTAATCTTGTTAGATGGAGTAATAACAGTTATAACATACAGTGCACTATTTCTAATCTTGTTAGATGGAGTAATAACAGTTATAACATACAGTGCACTATTTCTAATCTTGTTAGATGGAGTAATAACAGTTATAACATACAGTGCACTATTTCTAATCATACAGTGCACTATTTCTAATTTGTTTGTTAGATGGAGTAATAACAGTTATAACATACAGTGCACTATTTCTAATCTTGTTAGATGGAGTAATAACAGTTATAACATACAGTGCACTATTTCTAATCTTGTTAGATGGAGTAATAACAGTTATAACATACAGTGCACTATTTCTAATCTTGTTAGATGGAGTAATAACAGTTATAACATACAGTGCACTATTTCTAATCTTGTTAGATGGAGTAATAACAGTTATAACATACAGTGCACTATTTCTAATCTTGTTAGATGGAGTAATAACAGTTATAACATACAGTGCACTATTTCTAATCTTGTTAGATGGAGTAATAACAGTTATAACATACAGTGCACTATTTCTAATCTTGTTAGATGGAGTAATAACAGTTATAACATACAGTGCACTATTTCTAATCTTGTTAGATGGAGTAATAACAGTTATAACATACAGTGCACTATTTCTAATCTTGTTAGATGGAGTAATAACAGTTATAACATACAGTGCACTATTTCTAATCTTGTTAGATGGAGTAATAACAGTTATAACATACAGTGCACTATTTCTAATCTTGTTAGATGGAGTAATAACAGTTATAACATACAGTGCACTATTTCTAATCTTGTTAGATGGAGTAATAACAGTTATAACATACAGTGCACTATTTCTAATCTTGTTAGATGGAGTAATAACAGTTATAACATACAGTGCACTATTTCTAATCTTGTTATAACATAGATGGAGTAATAACAGTTATAACATACAGTGCACTATTTCTAATCTTGTTAGATGGAGTAATAACAGTTATAACATACAGTGCACTATTTCTAATCTTGTTAGATGGAGTAATAACAGTTATAACATACAGTGCACTATTTCTAATCTTGATAGATGGAGTAATAGCAGTTATAACATACAGTGCACTATTTCTAATCTTGTTAGATGGAGTAATAACAGTTATAACATACAGTGCACTATTTCTAATCTTGATAGATGGAGTAATAGCAGTTATAACATACATTGCACTATTTCTAATTTTGATAGATGGAGTAATAACAGTTATAACATACAGTGCACTATTTCTAATCTTGTTAGATGGAGTAATAACAGTTATAACATACAGTGCACTATTTCTAATTTTGATAGATGGAGTAATAACAGTTATAACATACAGTGCACTATTTCTAATCTTGTTAGATGGATTAAAGCAGTTATAACATACAGTGCACTATTTCTAATCTTGATAGATGGAGTAATAGCAGTTATAACATACAGTGCACTATTTCTAATTTTGATAGATGGAGTAATAACAGTTATAACATACAGTGCACTATTTCTAATCTTGATAGATTGAACTTCAAAATCCAGAAATTTCAAACTTCTATTTTTTGTAGTCTTTTAAAAACTTCAACTGTCATATTGTCATCTATTATTTTGTACTTTCGCGGAAGTTGTTCCACATTACTGTGGTAACATGTATTCAGTGTCTTCTTTTGAGAATTAAAGCAACTGATTCACTCTAGCCCCTCTTCATAAGAGTTCATAATGTTAATAATTTATTTTCGAAACCGATGGTGGGGACATTACAAATAACCTCTAATGTAATTTTGTAACTTTCAGAGGTTTCCATAGAACGGTGACAGAGCAGTGTCATGACACACATATATATACTGTTTTTCTCCAGTAGTAGTTCTATGTGTACGCTGCCACAAGATGATTAGAACTTTATTATCACTTTGATTCTTCTCCTTTCTACTGAGGAAAGTTAGTTTTTAAAATATTAAGACTGTTGTTAAGGAGTGGAAAAACACTCACCCAAGCTAGCTATTTCATTTAAATATTTAAACGGTGAAAAACAACAACAGCAACAAGAATAAAACATATCGTGTTCTTTTAACATCTCAAGAGCATTACATTGTTTTCCTTTAATATAACCTACCCGTTAGCCGGAAGGACGGTTAAAGAAATACCGACAATTGTCAGCAAGTTAAAACCTCATCCCTTTATCAATTTAGAGAGGCTGAGACAGAAAAACACCAACAACAAAAGAATCTTCGTCTAAAACTTTCTTTCCTTAACTGAAAACACACAAGAAAAGCGATCTTGAAATGTGAACTAACTGAATTAGGATACCGAAAAAGTGTGATGTATATCAACAACTATATGTTTAAAAACAAAGAAATCAGTTTTCACGTAAAAGTTCTGTTTCGGAAAACAATTCAGTTATAGAAGAAAGGTTTCAGACGGAGGTGAGTTTTTTTTCACTTGGGAAATGATAAGGTTGCAGTATAAGAACATTACTTGAAATAACAAATCGTTTGTGTCACGAGCATCTAAGTGCATGAAATAATAAGATTAGTTTGATAAATAATAACACCAAGCACGTTGAGCTGTAGAAGAGCAAATTAAGAAAACAAAGAGAAAGAAGTCCTCCCTCATTTTGTCACGGTTCATTTTTTATTTCAAACTTTTTCACGTGATCAACAAATATAAAATAATGTTTACTTATTCGAATAATAACTGACCCAGACGTACATTGTCAAAATAGCTCCTTCCTATGTTTGAGAAACTTTGACTGAGTTATTATATTGTTATATAACGGAATGCAACTATATAAACTTTAAATAATGCTACATATTATTTATACTTTTATATAGCTAACTCAAAAAAAAGCTATAAAAATCAATTATCGTGTAATGCTTTTATATATGCTGCGAAGGATTTAAATCAAGAATTATGTGAAGAGGAGTAAACAAAGTATTCACACGTACCTCAGAACAGCTGGTGAGGGTATTAACACTTTAACTAATAAAACAGAGGACAATGTTTCGACCTTTTTAGCTCATCTCCAGGTTAACAAAGAGAGAGTTTTCAACTGATAGTTGCCGGGCACATGTTTCAGGGAAGAGTGTGCGGGATTAGAAGGGGCGTTGCAGTTACATGTTAGGTGTGTGTTTTGTTATAGCAAATCCACATAGAGCTATCTGCTTAGTCCACCAAGGGGAATCGAATCTCTGATTTTAGCGTCGTAAATCCATACACCTACCGCTGTATCATGGTGTGGGACACATGTTAGGTTATTAATTAGTATAGGTATAAAAGTGTTTCTTTATGTTAGCTTAATTTTTTAAAGGAACATGTTCATACCTATACTAATTAAAAACCTAACATCTAACTGCAACGCACCTTACAATCCCGTACCCGTTTACACTCTCGTTCCGAAGACATGTGTCAAGCAACGATCAGTTGAAAACTCTTTTTGTGAACCTGATCATGACCTAAGAACTTCAAAATGTTATTCTGTACATTATTGTAATTAAAGTTTTAATACCCATACCAACCATTCAGAGATACATTTTTATTTCAAATGGGATTTTCGTCATCACGAAACAATCCACGCATATTTCTAATGTCTAAACAGACACACCCATCCACTGTTACACCAAGAAACGATGCATAATAATTTAATTGTATAATGTATTATAATAGTGTCCCAGGTGGTTAGAGCACTAGACTAGTAATCCGAAGGTCACGGGTTCAAATTCCCGCCACGCCAAACATGTTTGCCCTTTTATCCGTGAGGGCGTTATAATGTGCACGGTCAATTCTACTTTTCTTTGGTAAAATAATAGCACAAGAGTTGACAGGGAGTGATTTTGTCTAGCTGGCCTTCCTCTAATCTTACACTGCTAAATTATGGACGGCTAGCGCAGATAGCCTTCGTGTAGTTTTACGCGAAATTAAAAAACCAAAACTATTATAAAAATACTGAGATTTTGTTTGTTTTAAAAATTCACATACTCGCGAACTCCCTTTTATCGGATATAAATAACAGGTGAAGGCCCGGCATGGCCAGGTTGGTTAAGGCGTTCGACTCGTAACTTGAGGGTCGCGTGTTTGAATCCCGGTCACACCAAACATGCTCGCCCTTTTTTTTCAGCCGTGGGGGCGTTATAATGTGACGGTTAATCCCACTATTCGTTGGTAAAAGAGCAGCCTAAAAGTTGGTGGTGGGTGGTGATGACTAGCTGCCTTCCCTCTAGTCTTACACTGCTAAATTAGGGACGGCTAGCAGATTGCCCTCGAGTAGCTTTGTGCGAAATTCCAAAAAAACATTCTCTTTAATGAACATATGCCGTATATAATAAAGGCTTAACTAATTTTAGATGTAAGACAAGTAGACTTATAGAATTACATGTCTGCGATTATAATTATTTTCTGTTTTTTTTTTTAGGAATCCCGTATTTAAATAAGTACTGTTGGAATAAATATAATTTGCTACAAATGTTTTGCGACTCTCTGCTAGTTTTACACATTATTAGCTTCAAAGTTAATTACGAATATCTCGACAACCTATTACGTAATCTTGTACGAGAACTTTAATCTTTCAAAGATAACCTGTTATTAAGCTACCATTATCTTGTAACATTTGTCTGTTTTTTTTGCTCGTGTGAACATTTATTTATTTATAAGTTTGTTTTCTGTCTCTTCATGTTTTTGTTTGTTTTTCCTGTCTGTATAAACCTGTCGTTCCGATGGATGCCTATTATCTATATTTTTGTTATCAGAAACATTACACTGGTAAAATTTTAGAGTTGATATCTGTTAAGCTGAAAATATTAATAAAATGGTAAAGGGTAAATATAAACTAAGTGCTCTTGGAAATAAAACAGCGGCAACATGGTTTTCGTCGACTTCATTTTCCTCCCTGTTTTAATGTCGACGTTTACCAACCAGTAAATGCGCTTAGAGAACTCGCTTGACAAAAGAAACGCCAGAAAAGAAACGTGATAGCTCAGCAGTCCCTCCAGATAAACCAGATATTTCCTGAACAAACAAGTCACCGATTAAAGTTCAAGGGTCCAGCTATAAAAATAACAACAACGACAAAAAAAAGAAGATTCTTTGTGGTAAACGAAGGTAGAAGCAGTATCTGCAGAGGGAGAAGAGTGTGAGGTCACTTGGAGAGAACTTCATGCAGTGGATCGATTAGGGATAAATTAAGCCTCTAGAGGCCGCCACTGCGTTTGGATTAGACAGTTGTTACAGTAGAAACAGAAGACTTGCCGGACGATAGACCTGTAGTTTAGTCAGCAGGCCGGTAAGCTCAGACAGAACTTTCTTTTCTATGTGCGCGTGTTACGAGTGAGAGGCGCTACATGGATGGGGACATTCAAAGGGATTACGATGGCACATCGTTATCCTCCAAGGGGGACCACCCCTCTGTATCTTCCCGGAAGGAATCCTCCACACTAAGCCAGAAATTTGGAGGGTATTTGTCGGAACTGAGACGATGGTAAGCTGTTTTGTTTTTATAATCCCATTTCTCACCTGTATGGTATATATGTGTTACTTGAATATTAAAATATTCAAATAGATGAAATACTTTTACAAATACATGACTAATTAAGATAGCCTGTCTTTGTTTTTCTGCTTTATGATAAATATTTTCAGTTTTATTCTCCACGCATTAAGGCAAAAAATAAAATTACTTTCCCTTTCGTCTGATATTGAATAACTTGGTAAATAACATCATAAACAATCAATTTCGGCAATGTAATAAAATCGCAGTCAATTATAAAAGTAAGAATTTTTTACAGGATGTTGTGAATCATGGAAATAAATATTTCTGTGATTGTGCACGAATTAAAGCAAAAATGCACAAATTTAAGCGTTTACTGATTTATATTTGGTCTATCTTTGTTGTTATCTTTATTTCATAGAACTTAGCACGTCTTATAAAGAGCAGAACGTCGAAAACTTTGATAAATATTCATGTAATGTAATTTAGGTTCTTGCTCAGCGACGTCGATCTTCAGATGTGATACAGAAGCCAAGTCAGCTGGTCATCAGTCACAAATACCGAATTTTTTTTGTCACACACACATAAAGAAAAATGATACAAGTGACTGCAAGGAACGGCGGCTTAGCCAAGTTAAAAAGTGAGTGTCTATAAAGATGACCTTGGGGATCTCGCATATCTTTAAACAAAGCCGAAATAATTCGTTTACCCATTTGCTGAAGACAAAATCAGCCTTTTAATACAAACTAAAACACATTTCGGTTCATCTTTGGGTAAAAGTGTACTTAATATAGTATGGATTTTCTCTGCGATTCTTCTTGGAAATGGTAATGTCCGATGGGGTCAATACATGAATGTTTGAGAGCCACTGTAAATCACCACTTTATCTGCATTTCAATAGTGCTTCTGTGGCTTTCCATTGCTGTGAAATATGAACAATATTAGTAAGGCGCCAGATAACCGTGTGGTCTTTCGACTGCGTCGCATGAAGTTGAGCATAACCCTGTAAAGTAGATTGGCAAGTTCAATGGTGAGATCGTAACTGTGGAAGTGGTGCTGTAATCATTTACTGGTTTGTACTTTACTTAATTGAAATCTCACGTCATAATGTGTTTACTGGTTTGTCTTCCATCCAAGTTATACAAAGAAGTACCGTTAGGCCACTGTGAAGGACGACATCTAACGACGTTCACCAATCTTATTATCGTCACATACATCATACATTCTCTTTCAACCCAGTGTTTTAAGATACTCCTTTCTACTCTCGTTACCATCGCATTAGTCACAAATTCTGTCTGAAAATACTTGTCTCCAATCTTTATGTCGTTACGTCAATCACAAAATCTTTCTTTAAAATACTCATCTTCAATCTTATTATACAAAAGAAATCGCTTCGATATATCTGTCCCCAATCTTATTTTCGTCATATGAATCAAATTGTCCTTTTTCATTGCACTCAGATCCAATCTTATTATAACCAATACTATCTATCGTCACTTAAATTTATTCTTATCATCAATACTGGGTTATATAGCCTGTCTTCACTGTGATCACATTTATTTTTATTATCAATACCGGGTTGAATTAGGTATCTCACAATACCTAAACTATTCTTATTATCAATAGCTGGTTGCATAGTCTATCTTCACGCGTTTTCATCAAACAATTTATGAAAAAAGGAATAAACTGTTGATAAGATAAAAACAATAACAGTAATTATGAGAAATGTCATTAGAGTAGTTTAAATAAATAGAGCATAATAATTTGACAACAATGCTGTAAAACACAGCAACATATGTTAAAATTAGTTGTTTTGTTTATTTCTTTGCTTGCTGTTAAGTCCTAAGCTACATAATGCGTCATCTATGCTGTGCCCATCACATCACTGAAACCCGATTTTTTACATTATAGGCCCACACTGATGAGCCACTGGGAGACAATTATGTTGAGAAAACACAGAAATATATTAAACATATAGACATTTTTATTATTCAAATGAAAATGTAAAATGCTATTAACCAATTATATTAAACACATATCTACCTAATATTAAAAATATAGTCTATGATTTGATATATATGCAGTCACTTTGGAATAATACTTGAAGTTTGTTTGAACGTTTTGTATTTAAAAACATCACTTTATAATGGTAACCCTAACTAGGCTTATGAACATTTACTATAGTGAACGAAATTTAGCCATGTTTCTGAAAGTAATAACATTTGTTTTAAAAGTAGTGATTCAATTCTTACCTTCTAACATCATTAACGTTGCCTTCTAGTAGTGGCAGAGCGGTATGACTACAGACTTATAACACTATAAATCGAGTGGGAAGAGCACAGGTACGCCATTGCGTAGCTTTGTGCTAAGCTTCAAAACAAACAGATCATGCAAGTTCTTAAATAACCTAAAAAGAAAAAAAAGATAACTTTATTTAAGGATATCTTGAAAACAATCGAACATGTTTTAACAAGGTATATACCGAATGAACGTTCTGGGATATTATGTTGATATAATTCAATATCCAAAAGTACTGGCAGGAATTTAGGTTTTAGAAACTTTTAGGCTCCTAGGGGACCTTACGTGTCTGAATGATAGCCTGGGATGTTTAGAAATATTTACGTTTTCATTGGAAGTTTTATCTTAATTAAATCTAAAATGTTCGTTTGGTAGTAAATGTATCGAAATACAATTTGCTCAACTTCTTAATTGTAATTATGAACAACTAGCCTAAAATACTTGAGCTCCATTGTAAGGTTCAGCAGCTCTCCTCCATGACCCACAAAGTCCCTAGTGTACCAATTAAGCTTCTCCATTATTCTGAATTACTTCTATTTCTATCCCAACATGTTACGTATTCGAAAACAAACCCCGTTAGGAAACTCGCTCTTGGTACTCGTTTGGTCTCGTTAGCATGTGTGTGAGGATATGAACACTATTTCAGACATTACGTCAACTGGAACCTTAGAGAACCGAGAACACAATATTCGGGGTAAGATTCAGGTTCAATAAGCTTGAAGACATAAACTAAAGCCACCCCTTTAATGTCTGAGTAAGAACACCCACTAACTACTGTAGTCTACCTGCTAAAGGTCCCGCTACTTTCAAAACCTGTGGGAAGGATTCACGGACACACAAACAAACATAACGTGAATATAGAATACTTTCAAAGTAGCCGAAAACGACTGCAGTTCTGATCGATAATGAGTAACAGTGGGACCAAATAAGGAATATAGTTGGGCCAAAATTGTCTAAAATTTCAGCTAAAAGATTGTGCTTGGGTTCGATTGTTGAATTTCGCTCATAAAGCTCTTCGAAATCCGTCTGTTGTTGTCATTCATAAATTTGAGGTAACAAATCAGAAAAGAAAGCAGTGAGTCAACACCAACCACCACTAACTCTTGAGTTATTGTATAACAACGAATAATGGGATTGACCGTAACATAATAATACCTCCACGGCTGAAAGAGCAAGCATATTTGACGATGGGCCTCTATCCTGTAGATTGAGTGAGTTGAAAACTTAACCATCAGGCAACGTTAAGCCCATAAAAATATAATCATATTTTAAATTAAAACTGCATTTTATGTGTTAAAATGAGTATTATTGTTTTAAGTTAACCATTATGTTTGTTGTATGAGAAGATTAAAATGTAGTAAGTAAATAACCATACAACAGGTGTTAATATTATTAACTTGTTTGACGTTTTCAGGTCTGAGATGTACTTCAGGACATATAAAAATAAATGAACATAAACGTTTTACGTAGTAATAAGACTAAATGAAAGCTCGCTAAACAGTCAGATAAATAAGGTAATGTCACAAGAGCGACTGGTTATTTCAATGTTAGATGAAAAATCAAGAGCCAAGTACAAAACAGTTACATTGCAATGAAATAAAATGTGTAAGAAACAGTTACATTGCAATGAAATACAATGTGCAAAAAACAGTTACATTGCAATGAAATAAAATGTGTAAAAACAGTTACATTGCAATGAAATTAAATAAATGGGAAAAATAGAGTAAATAAAATTTGCACTTCGATCATTAGTGAAAAACTGTTAATAGTAAAAACCAAACGTGGTTGTTTTGGTTTAGATGAATATGTTTTGCTGTCTTTAATGGCAGATCTGAAGACAAGAAGAAAAAAATGTGAAAGTAATTGTATTCGTTAAAATATCGAGGTAGTGTTTCTTTAGTGCTGCCTTAACGATATGCAACAATGTTTTCTGAAACGTTCTTTTGTCCATTCCCACCAATATATGACTCTAAAATGAAGATTTCAAATAAACTGTTTACTTGTTCCATGATTGATAGAAAATTAGCCATTCTTACAGGTCCATAGTAATCTATGCGAGCACAAGCTATACGACTAGGGCAACCGCGAAAGTAACATTTATGATAGGTGAAACTTTCGTACGTATCTCATAAGATTGTTCACATAAGAGTGATCTCAAAGGCGCGAATTATGAATATGGACCATTATAGGTCAGTTGCCAAAAACGTTAATCATTATTGGTCCTTTAGTAAAATGTGGCTTCATTCCAAAATTATTGTCCTAATATGTGGAGACACAAAGAGTATGGCTAGTTGTACACTGCCTGAACTTTGTAAATTATATAGATTAAAACTCTCATATCGAGGGATGGAAGCAACTTTATGAAAAACATGATTAGTTATGGAAACAACATAACAAGCCTCGATTTAAAAAATATATATATTTATCTATAGCTAGTTTTTTTTTTTTTAGTCTTTGCGAAGAAATTGCTGTTATCACTGCAAAGACGATTAAAACGTAGAGAATGTAATATAGTGAAGAATTAGGGTAGCAGGAGTTGTAGCGAAAATAGAGAGAGGGTGAGATTGTGGATATATAATGAAATAACGTGATTAGAAAGTTAATTCTTATATCTACTTCAATAACAAGAAATTAGATTGTGTGTTTTGAAGCATACCCGGTATATTTCAAAGCAAGGTAAAGGTTATAAAGGAAACTTATGAATTTGTGCAACTCACATTCGTCATTAGAGGTCATCAACATACCTACCGTGGACTTCAGAAGTGTTTTTCTGAAAGTGTTTACCATAGCTACAAATAAAGCTACAAGGAAGTTGATTTTGTCTATTTCCTCATAGCGACATCATTTGTCAGTGCCTGAGTAATCTGTAAATTTTGTTTCCAAGTTAAATGTTTAAAAGATTTGGTCCAAGAAGTGTGAGCGATTCGGAGGCCATCGTCGTTATGTAATTAACGGTAGCAATGGCGTACGTATATCTCAACATTGTAATAAGGTAAAAGTTGTTAATGTTGTAATCCTAAGGTCTGTCTGGAATGTTCAGTAATGAAAGGAATATAATTTGATCGTTGTTCTCCAGTATTCTCTATTAAAAACTGTTTTTTATTTAATTTTCTTAATAATTCTGCCCGACATCCTAGGTACTTAAGACATTCTACTCGCAATCTGAGGGTCGCGGGTTCGAATCACATTCTCACCAAACATGCTCGCTCTTTCAGCCGTGGGGGCGTTATAATGTGACGGTAAATTCCACTATTCATTGGTAAAAGAATAGTCCAAAGGTTGGCGGAGAGTGGGATGAATAACTGCCTTATCTCCAGTCTTTTACTGATAAATTAGGAACAGTTAGCACAGGCAGCCCTCTTGTAACTTTGCGCAAAATTGAAAATAAACCTAACTAAATTATTAATAATTCTATTTTTATTGTTCTCCAGTAATCAAAATTAAAAATTGTCTTGTGTTTGTTTTTCTATCTCATATATTTAATTTTCTTAAGGATGATTTATTTCAATTTTGAGCGAATTGTATTTTGTTTTTGATTCTCTTCCAATAATATTGTAACGAATTAACAATATTATTTTAATCTGTCTTGATTTCTGTGAGCAAGTTTATTTTATTGTTATATGTAAAACCTTTTAGTTCACTTTAAATTCAAAAGCTGGCAAAGCATTACAAACCAGTCGGTCTAAACTTTGTAATAAAAATCAACTAAGATGTATTTTTTCTTATTCATCTTAATTTATCCTCTTACATATCACTACGCAACAGGACTTTCGTACAATAGCAGAACTCGTCAATTGGGCTGGATGATAAGAGAGAAAAAAGATTATTTGAAACATGTATTTTTATTTTAAAAAATTGCCTCTCATTAGTACAGTGGTATGTATACGGATTTACAACGCTAAAATTAGGGGTTCGATTCCACTCGGTGAGCTCACCAGATCGCCTGATGTGGCTTTGCTATAAGAAAACAATTCCAACAATCAATCACAATTGGAATGTTCAAGTACAGATTTATTTTAACGATATTTTAGTGTATGCCGAAGACTAACCTAGTCATAAAATGTTTAAATAAACAAGAGAACTGTGACTGTTGTTTGTTTCTTATCATGTATCAACTGCTTTCATCGTTTTTATATTCCCTTTTGTAGAACAATTCTAAAAATGCTTTCTCTCGGTAGATCTGCCGGATCTACTGGATTATTTTCTAAGGTTTTGTGGCTTAGGAATTTACAATGTATAGAAAAAGGTAAAAATACCAAATGATTTTAATTATAAGCATAAAATATATAAATAAAAAAATTAACAATTTTTGAAATTTTCTCCCATTATTGATTGAACGTGTTATTTTAACACGCGCCACCAGTATTGTTGGTTTTAAATTGTAGGTCTTATCTTTTGTAAAAAATTAACATTTATATGTTTCCTGACCGTAACATAAAATTCCAAATTTGTTTTTAAATTAAAATATACCTTTAAACCAGTGATTCTTGACCTTGTTGGAGGTACTGAACCCCGGAAGTTTCGTACTTGCATTCACTGAACTCTTCGTAATTGGAAAAAAATAAAATATGAATTTTTCAAATTCAAAACATAAGTAGATATTTTATTAGTGCACAAAATGAACCATGCATCAGTTGCACACAATATCACTGTGTTCAAAGAACAAAACAAACAAAACATGAATTTCACACGAAAACGAAAACATAACTCAATGAATATTTACTGCAAATTAATGTGACTTTTGCTGTTGCCTTTCAGAAGTTCAGGAAATGCGCGGCTTCACCTTGGCAAGTGCTACTCTTATATCATTTTCGCAACAAAGTTTGTCCCTATTCTTCGTTGTTATGTCTACCATCCTCGAAAAGGATTGCTCGCAAAGATACGTTGTAACAAATGGTATGAGTATCTCAAGGGCTTTCTTAGCAATAAGAGAGTATGCTACGGATTTAGTGACACAAAACATTGAGAGCGTTGTTGTTCTGAAAAGTTGCTGTTGAACGTGAATCTGCTGAAGTTCAATGATTTCGTCGAGATATTCATCATTGACATCTGCTGTCGCAACACTAAACGTGAACGGCTGTCTCAACCATGCTGGATATGACCCTCTGGTGAGGAAGTATCCTTTAAGAGAATTTGCGAGCTCATCTAAGTGCTTGGCAATTGCTTGCTTCAGTTCCATGGGTACAGAAATGACTCCAATTTTAGACACATCTTTGATCTTATTTACACAGTCGTCCATCAGGGGAAAGTTTGCGAATTTATCATTCTCTGTTCGTCGTTTTCATAACGGTAGCTTTTTTTTTTTAAAGGCTTTAGGTTTTCTTCCGCTTCGATGATGTTGACTCCATCGCCCTGCATCTGTTGATTGAGAACATTGAAGATATCGGTCATGTACGCCAAAATGAGAATGAACTCAGATTTTTCGAAGCAATCTGCATGACAATGTTGGTACTCTCGCAGAAATAGGGCTAATTCCACATGCATGACAAAAAACACGATTCAGCACCTTTCCCTGAGATAACCATCGAACGTTAGAATGGTACAGAAGTACGTCGAATTCAGAGTCCATTTCATTACACAGCTCTTTAAAGATACGGTGCTTTAGGGCACTATTTCGCACAAAGTTTACACATTTCACTACAATTTTTAATACTTCTGCCAGTTTATAAAAGCAAGGTTTTTGTTGCCAATGATGTGTGGTGCATCGGCTTTCACCAGCGCACCAAAACCAGAGTTTCGTCTCAGTATGACTGGAGCTTTGTTCAAACAAACTGTAGAAACCATATCCCACGAAAGATCGTTGTTTCTGAAGAAGTCATCCACAAGTTTCTTCACGTCGGCTGCCTTAGTTGTTGTTGAAGGAGGCTTACAAAATAAAAAAAATCTTTTATCTCGTTGTTCTTCACATAGCGCACGAATACAACAAGCTGGCTTAGAATGGAAACGTCGGTGGTTTCGTTGAGTTGAAGGCTGAATTTTGCTGGGCTTGAAATCAGATCTGCAACTACTTAAGCCAAGATATCATCGCTCATGTCATCTATTCTGCTGCTTATGGTGTTATTTGAAAGAGGAATTTGGGATAACTTATTTTCAGCAGCTTTTCTCAACATGATATTCGCCATCTACAACGCAGCTGGTTTTACGAGTGCTTCACCAATGGTGTGTGGTTTGTCTTGATCGCAAAGCATCGTACGAAGTTATGAGGATCGGTTTGTCGATGAGTACAAAGCTGGGAACAGGCAACGTAGACTTTTCATTGAACCTGGCTCTCTTTACCTTGAATTCAGCAAACATTTCGTTCTTGTATTTTCCATCTCCATGCAGCTTTAGGGAGTATCCTCTTAGTTTTGCCGGTGCTAGACTAGAATTGCTCAACTTGGCATTGCAACTCATGCATTGAGAACGCTGACTCTCATTATGTGCCGTTATACACGTGAATCCATGTTGTACGTATTCATCGGACCACTTTCTGTTTTTACTCGACATAGTTAGTATGAAGGGATTGAAAGTGTAGGAAAAAAATCACAAATGACGCACGATTACTACAGTCACAAGTCGACTGCTAAGCGCACGAAGTTCCCTGCAGTACAGATATTAAGGCCAAGTGATGTGACGTGATCAGCCACAGCAAATGATGGCCAAGTGTAGCATGAAGTAACGAGTCATACGAATGGAATGAACGGAACGGACTCACATACAGTGTGTGTGTCTTGACCTCCGCCAAACCACTGAGACTGACTCACCCAACCCCTGGGATTTGATTGAACCCCGGTTAAGAACCACTGCTTTAAACAATGCGTAATATAAATAGCGTTTAATAAATGGCTGTTATTTTATAATTTGACGTTGGGATTAATTTTATTGTTTTATAGCAATGCGGAAATTAACATTTTATATATTCTTGTTTTACCAATATAGTTGAATGCATAACAAATACACTTATTCATAATTAAAGAGTAGTATTAATTTAAGGGAAAACAATTAATAACCCTGAAATATAGATAAATTTATTTTTGAGGAGGAAAGTTTTGCTATCGTGAATTGTTAACTGAATATGGTTCTTATTATTTTAAAAAATACAACTTTAATGTATTGCGTTGTCATAGAATTTTATTTCCAAAGAAGGAACTAATAAAAGTTTGTAGGATTTAAAAAAACAGTTGAAGTTTTGGTGGGATTGAGAAAAGTAACTAGGTGTTTAAGATTTAAAAAAAATGAATTTTAGAATTCTAAGTCGTTCATGTGTGTTTTTAAAATATTCAAAAGTAAGGTGGAATTTCCCAATTTTACGAATACGTTTAGTGTAGATGTACAAAGTGAGACGTATAATAACATATACAACGCTACTTACATTAATAATAGCAAATAAATCATGCAAGTGCAACCCTTTATACACTATTGTTTGTTTGAGTTAATCAAAGACTTACATGTAAAGGTTCTTGGTGAAATAGGGTGCTATTCGTTATCATACATTAACATATTTGCCGAATTGAAAGATATGTGTCTACAATAATATTTTAAAATGTATCACCACTTAAAGTTTGCGCATATACATAGAAATAATCACTGATTGAAAACATCTATTGCATCAAAATTAATAAACATTTGAGCTAAATATTGAGAAAAATACATTTGAACAAGGTATACACACTTCATCTTAAAATGACTGTTGGGAAAATCGGTATACTAGAAGAAAAGAGCCAAATGCCTTGAAATTGGATAGAAGACGTCTTTATACCTTTTGTTACGTTTAAACTAATATTACGAGTGGTCGAGCGTAAAAGTCGTGTGAGAAATTACATATAATTACTACACGTTAATTCCTTAAAAGTACGTTAAACATTATAATCCTAACAGGACTCTTTCAGTATTTTTCATTTCTCTCTTTCTTGAAACATTATTTTATGTGTGACTGTACGTGTTTGAAATTGTGAAAGCTCATGTTCACTTAGGCTTGGCATGGCCTAGCAGTAAGGCGTGCGACTCGTAATCCGATGGTCGCGGGTTCGGGCCCACGTCGCGCCAAACATGCTCGCCCTCCCAGCCGTGGGGGCGTTATAATGTGACGGTCAATCCTATTATTCGTTGGTACAAGAGTAGCCCAAGAGTTGGCGGTGGGTGGTGATGACTAGCTGCCTTCCCTCTAGTCTTACACTGCTAAATTAGGGACGGCTCGGTGCAGTGTGCTAACAACCTACTCACTTAAATACTTGTTGAAGAATCCGCAAGCGATTGTGGCCCTATGTTCCTAGATGGAATCTAATGGTGATAACTAACTAACTAACTAACATGTTCACATAGATAGCAGAGGCTGTAACTAAACGTTTTTTACTCACGTTTAAAAATTCTTTTTATTTCCAGTAGATATCCCTGAATTACCTTTGTTCTGATACGAGCCCTTTTATGTAATTTAGCTTGTACTTTAGCACATCTACTTTTATAAATGAGAAAAAATTATTGCTCACACTAACATGAATATGAAGCTTAAATAGTGCGATAGGAGGCTTCGTTTAAAATAGCGTACTCTGTCCACCAACTCCAAAAGAAATAAAACACGAGAAAACGTTATGTAGTTTATTCTCTTAATATAGTTCGATAATGTATAACCGATAGCAAGCATTTATGTACTAAATAAACCAAAAAAAGCTTGACTCTAATGCTTGTTTAAAAAATTCTTTAGAAAACGTAAATAACGTATAGTAAATGGTTAAATATGAAGTAAAAGAATGGCTTCAAAACGCAATCTTTCTGAGTTTTAGATTCTGATTGACGCAAGCTTTTACACCCGCACGCAAACTTACTAAACTATTTATTTTTTGCTGGAAAAGATATACAAAATACGTTATTTGCACTGAGTAGTCTGGTTTCTTCTTTGGAAAATTTAGCGATCTGGTTTTCAAGTTTCTATTCGATAGGGGAAAAAGACATTTAGAATTAACAAAAGTTTCCTTATATTTCGAGGAAAGTTACACAAAACATATTGACATTATGCTTGGCTCTAAGCCAAGACCAATGTTTTGCACATTAATTAAGTAAACGTTTGTCCATAATCTTAACCGAGGCTAATCTATTAACATCTTCTGGATACGTATATTGGCGGATTTTCAAAATCTCCAGTTTTTACTAAAAACACTTTTACCGTGTAGTTTGGCTAGGCAATAGCTCAATTTTAAAATAATCTTAGCGTCAATCTTAGTTGCACTGTAGCCTAGTTACGTCATCATAAGAGTACAAAGAGAATCAGTTTAAAAATATAGTTGTTCTATGTGACTATGATAACTAGTTAAGAACTCACGAGAGTGTTATGAAATGTAACTGCTGTGTTACTTGAGTGTGTGTGTGTGTGATGTATATACGAAAAAACAAAAAAATAACTTTGAGTTTTATTTACTGGAGGCCAGTTTTACAGTTTCAATGAGAAGTCACGCTTTGTTATTGCTGAGTAACTTCAGCC
>NC_134832.1:161077471-161147550 GCF_004210375.1 Tachypleus tridentatus | reverse complement strand
AAACAGATGTAATTGTTTTGTGCCTGTTTTTTTTTTTTTCTTATTCCTATTTGTAGGCCTGGCAGCCAAGCGCGTAAGGCGTGCGACTCGTAATCTGAGGGTCGCGGGTTCGCGCCCACATCGCGCTAAACATGCTCGCCCTCCCAGCCGTGGGGGTGTATAATGTGACGGTCAATCCCACTATTCGTTGGTAAAGAATAGCCCAAGAGTTGGCGGTGGGTGGTGATGGCTAGCTGCCTTCCCTCTAGTCTTACACTGCTAAATTAGGGACAGCTAGCACAGATAGCCCTCGAGTAGCTTTTGCGAAATTCAAAAAACAAAACAAATCATATTTGTATGCAGTGGACAGACATCCATATTCACAAGTAATATAATACTACTAGTAAAATGTGTGAAAATTTGATGAAATATATAGAGTTGTGAAATTTCAAGTTATAGTGTCAAACTGAGGACATTTGAATTCATGTTGGTAAACTTGTTTACAAAACTTCCTTGTAAACAAAATTTTCACTATTTCTGTATTGTTACAGAGATACGATATTAAATTGGTGAATAACTATGACTTGTGTAGAGCATTCCGCAGCTCTTTGGGATGGAAAATTGGCTCAGCAAAGTGCAAACTTAACGTTGATAGTGTTTTTACATTTATCAAACAAAAACAAAATAAAAATCAAACTTCTTCAAAGCCTCTGTTTGTATGCAATTATTATTTAAATATTGTATAAGAAAGATTTAACACCAAACTTAAAAAACTGAGTAACAGTATGTGCTAGTGAACAAATTGTATGTTGTGTCTTTTTGTGAAAGTATTTAAAATTCATGTGTGGATTAAAGGTAAAAGTAAACTAGTTATATTTCAGTGTCTTTATTTTTTCTTTAAGGTAAACAGAAAGTATTATATTTTTTTCAGAAAAGGAGACAGATAAATAACTTTCCATTTAATATATATTAATTAGTGCATGACCTGTTATTTTATAACTTTGGTCTTCTACACAATATTCATCGACATATTCAGAGTAAGTGAAGGGATCATTGAGAGAAAACTTTTTTGAGCTAGAAAATCTTTGAAAATGTAGAATAAGTTTTTATAAACAAGTACTTGTATTGAGATGTACCTTATGTTTAAATGCTGTGTTTTAGGTAATCATCCAGATAAATCATGATTCTAGCCTATCTAAAAGTTTACATTGGATAATACACTCCTTTCTTACATGTGGTAAAGCAGAATTTTGTATTATATCAGTGGTGTTGTGTCATGACTATCTGCACAGACAGAAACAAGCTTCAACAAGCTGGGCATTGTCTATGTGAGTTGAACCATCTGTCAAGATTCTGTGATTTTGAATGTGTGAGGACACTCTTGTAAGTGGAAAGTAAGTTAATTTCTATAGTATTTAGTATCTGCTTAGATTCATGTAACTTTAAAAAGTATAAACATTTCAAGTTGCTTGTCATTCAGTTTGTTGAAAAAATTATTGGTTCCGTTCAGCAGTTTCATTTAACCAGCATTTATTTATTAGCATGTTAAGGTAATTAAAAAGCAACACTCACGAAAATGAATAGTGATACTTATATATATGTATGTATAAATAGACCAAAATTTCCATGTTACTCACATACCACACTCTGACTTATTTATTGAGTCCTGGAATTTAAATTGTCTTTATTAATAATTAAGTAAAGCAAGTGAATGTAATTTGTTTCAGTTTAAATTATCTAAGTTTTGAATAAGGCTTAATAGAAACTGAGATTGTCTTTTTATATGTGTGTTTTAATTTAAATACATTTTCATATTCCTGCCATTTAATAATGAGTGAATATTGTTTTTGACTTTTTTCATCTTCAGTTTAACATGTGTGAAGAAATGATGTAGATGACTTAATACAGAAAAGAGATGGAATTTAGAAATAAACATAATACATTGAATAGTTACTCAGTTTAAAGTAACATTTTGGGTGGCTTAAAGCTATGAAATGTGTAACTTATCAAATAGTTTATTAAAAGCATAAAATAAGTACAATGAGGTGTCATTTGTTCCTACAAGGCTGTCCTTAAATATCCTTTTCTGAGAAAGTAGAGATTTTATTCAGAAAGAAAACATTGATTCCTCTTTTAAGTTCTCTGTAAGTACTGACCTGCACTAGTGCTTACAATAACTAATTTCATAAACCAATCACACTAATATAAAAATAAGTTTTGCTGGTATCTTGCCATTGTTTTTTAAATTTTAATGTTATGCACTCTTGTCCTATTGTGTCCACAATATAGCAAAAAAATTAATCCTTTATCCTACTAATCCCTTGGATAATTTTACATAATTCAATAAACTAACAGTTTATTTGGCACATAATAGTAGAATTAACATGTTAACTGGTGGTTTAGGCATGTGCACTCAGTTTCTAATATACAGGTTGTAGGTTTGAATCCCTGTTACTAAACATGCTGATCCTTTATTTGCTTTAGGGACAAGATATCTGAATGTAAACTTTCTTGGCTAATACAAAATACCTGAACATTAAACCTGAAATTTTGATGGTATTAAGGGTGACTGAAGAAGTACAATTAACACTAGGACTTTCTTTAGATATAGTCATAGTAAACAGAATACGTGAATTTGAAGGATCAGGGAGAAGTTACTTTTAATAAGTTTGATATTGCTAAACTTTGAAACAATGTTTTTATCAAGGATAGTGTTTGGCAAATGTTTTAATCTTGAAAAATTGTAATGAATAGTGTAGAAGTGTGTCATGTAGATGGTAATGTATGATTTTTTTTTTAAATAGAGGAGATGAGGTATAAACATTGTTTAATAAAATTTATTCAACTTATTCTAACTTTGGTAGTGAGGAAAGCTGAAGAATACTAGTAAATTACTGTTACTGATGGAATTTTGGCATGCTATAGTTTTTTTGTTTACATAGATCAAACAAAAAGAAACTTAAAATTTAGAATGAATAAACATAAGTAAAATGTTGGGAAAAAAAAAAGTGAAATTCCTACTTTATTTGAAAATACATTTCGTCTCAGTCTTATCATTCATTAGAAAAGAACTGTTATTTTGGATCAACTGAATGAAATAACAGCTGGAAACATTAGATAATCTACGACAGAAATGAAAGTGAAAGTAATTACAAATAAAGACAACCGGTATATGAATGGCATGTTTTTCTAAAAGTTCAGTATATGAATTAAGTACTCACATGATCAGTGACCTTTTACATATTTATGGTTTGCATGCAAAGCACCTGGTTTAAGACTATTTAAACTTTCACAAAACATTGATCACTTGAGTGCCTTAATTAAACTCTACCCTTGTTATTTGTGGAGTAACTGAGGGTCAGTGCTTGGGCTTTTGTTCTTTCATATTTACATTAATCATATTGCTAGAGGCATGTCATGAGAGTTCACTGAGTTATATTCAAAATTTAATATAATTACTTTTATTATAATGGTAAGTAAACTTGGCAACAAAACTTAGCTTGTAATATAAATTTGGAAATTATAGTTTTAATTTCCTAATTTTATAAGACAACATTTAAAATGTCTTCAATTTTCCATTGTGTCAGTATTGTGATATTTGCCTTTAAGTATTTTCCTTTTCTTATTTATTGACCACTTCTCCAAAAAGTACAAAATTTAACATAAGTCACTCATTATAATATTGTTATTACTCAGATAAAGTATAACTTGTTATAGCTTTCAATATTATTTGGTTACAGAGCTATAAACTAGAAAATCAAGCTCCTTTAGTCATACCCATACATAACGTTTTCTCTTTACAAGTTTCCAAAATTTAGTTCTTTTGATATTTAAAATTATATTACTTTTAACCAAAAGAAATCAAATATTATATTACATCATTTTCTGTACAGGAGTTTGTCTATTTTGCTTCCAGTGCAAATTTTATTCCCACAGGAAACACATTGGCAAGTTTAGCTAAATTTTATTGGGTCTTATTAAATAGTAAGAAAGCCAGAGAAATTTTGATAGTCCTAGAACAATATGTGCTTTTAGCATGTTATTTTGTATTCATTGTTGCATTTTTGATTAACTAACAATCATTTAGTGCAGTGATACCATTATAGTAATAGTTTTAATTAAGAGTTGATAAAAAAAGACCCAGGTAAGTACTATATCTCTAGTTTTCATGTGTATTATTTATTGTTATAAAGGTAAATAAAATATAAGTTTTAGATTAGGTAAAATAAATAATAATAAAAAAAAGTTTTCCTATGATCTGCTCATTAGTAACCAATGCATTACATAATTTCTTCAGGTAATGTAAGCTACATGTTTACAAAGTGGTTCACAACTTGTGTGGTGATATCATTAGTTAGACACAGTTCAAAGAGCAATAAAATTTAAGCATAAATATACATATATTGTTAAGGGCTTAAAGCTGTTTAAGATAGCCAAATGTGTCATGGAGTCATTCTTGAAAATAAAAGGGCAATATGCTTTCTTTTCACGGTATATGAGGTGTAGAGTTAGAATGGGGAAAATAACATAACACGTAAAGTTTTACTGAAAAAACACACATTGAAATTCCAGTGCAATTACCCACCCTTTTTCACAGTTATAGCTATTTTTCATATGATTTCCTTCTCGTGCACATGTGCAAATTAGCATTCAACAACCCTCCACCAGTATGAGTGTAACATATTCTTATTCTGATATTTACATTATCACGTCAACCTGCCACAATCAAGGCAGGTTATCTTAATTGCAGGGTATAGCCATACATTACAAACCCTTTCAGATATTTCCAGTGTCAGTGTTTCGGTCCCTCAAAGACGTCATCTTGTGGTTCATTGAACTGTGCTTGTTCTTGCCCAGAATAGTTAGAAGAAAAAGAGATGCAGCATTTGAAAATGATTCATAACATTACTTATCCTGAGGCTTGAAAATTGCTGTCCAGCACTTCATCTCAGATGTATGCTGCTGCACGTCATCCCACAACTGCAGTGGGAGTGTAGACAGATATCTCTGTGCCTCCAAAGAATCATTCTCAAACCAAATGAAAAGTATTTTGACCTGCATTGTTAAAAAAAGTTGATGAATCAACTTAACATACATCTCTGTCCCTAACATACATTCCAGCAAATCCCAAGATCCACTTCCTCTGGTTCTGGGTACAGGCATTTCTTTGGATGCATCATCTTCTCCCACCACAAGATGCAAAAGGATCATTTGTTTTTGTCCTCAGTTGCTGGAATCCTCTTTAAACAGCATAGACCTACCCAATCGACCCAGGGCAGGATCCATGGAGGCTGACAGACCTCCCTTAAATAAAGACAGTAAAGAAAAAAAGACATGGTCGAAAACAGAAGGGTTCTCCACCCAACTTACCTGCACATGAATAATAATGTCCAACTTGATACAATGGAACTGTCGAGGTTTACGTTGTAATCTGGATGACATCAGAACACAGATTGCTTCCTACCATTCTGCATGTCTTTCCTTACAGGAAATATTTTAGAAACCTGCCAATACAGTCACCTTTCAGCATTTTTTTTGTACAGAAATGACAGGCTGTGTGATAGACGAGCACATGTAGGGGTGACATTGTTGGTCGAATAGCATGTGCCCACCCTGTCTTTGCCACTGTATGCACCCTTGGAGTCTATTCCTATCTTGCAAGGTGTTGCTGTACACTAATGCTAGTGATAATTTATTGTTTATGCATGACACCTTGTTAAGAGTATAAAATTGGTCTTACCTGAAATCTAGTATGTCTTTTTAAAATCCTAAACTTGTATATTTTTATCCTTTGGTTTTTAGATATATCACAAGAAATCACAACACATTCATCCTTCCTGAATATTTTATATATTTCAATAAAATTTATTCTCTCTCTTCTTTTTTTTTAATGCTGTTAACATGCTTTTCATAAGTTGCCAGGTAAGTCGATCACATATTTCAGTTGAAAACAAAGAATCTACCTAATTCCATCTAGTTTCTTTGGTTTTGTACATTTCTTGTCAACAAGCTTTTTTATTTTGTAAAATTTCAGTCATCAACATTATTTTAACTGAACTTTTCATGTTTTTAATTAAAGGAATATGTTTTAAAGTAATTTTAAATACTTTATTGTGAGAGAGAAAATGTGATGTAGATTGTATGGTCAGTAGTATGTGCTTAATGGGCATTCTCTGCTCATTCATATGAAATTAAATACAGTCATGTTGTTTTGTATTCAGTCAGTAAATCAAACCACCCCACCCACTCCCCCCAAAAAACTATATTTACCAAAGAGTTTTGCCTACTTCAAAGGCTTCTTCACATTACAAAAGGAGAAAAGTTATGACATTTATGAAAAGATGTTTTACACCTAATGCAGAAAATGCTAAATCACATGTTCATTGCAAGTTTAATCACTTTTTATACCCTTATTTTAAAAAAGACCAGAAAATGGAGATAATGGTGTTTCTGATTTTAAATATTTCTGGGGGAGCATGTCTCTGGATCTTCCTCAAGATATTGTGCCTAAAATGTGGTGCAGAATCACAAGCCAGCACAACATAGTACACTAACAGGATTTCCTGCCTGATTCATTAGTATCACTCACTTACTCTTAAACATACTGAAAACCCTGCCTGTTACTCTTTTTTGAAGAAATCTTAATATAGCCTTTCCATCCCTGTAGTAATTTTAGTAGCTGTTGTGTGAACAATTTGCAACAAATCAGTGTCATTACTCAGACAAAGCACACACAATATTTCAAGTGAAGACTATTGAGGACCAACTAGTGACTTGAATAGAAAGATAACTTTCTCTTTTTTATTTGATAATCAGTTTAAGTTGCATCACTCTGAACAGTCCTTTATACATCACTATTCCTTCTTGTGTAAGAAAACCAAAGTTGTATACTACTTCATAAGTACTTGGTGGATCAGAGCAAGATATATTGATTATCTTTCTCATGAAGTAGTTTGATCCTAGAGGCACTTGTCACCTTGTAATTCAGAAGTTACTTTTTGTTTCATAAAAGTTTAACAGAATTTGAATTAATAACTTTTTCTTTAATTATGTTTTTTTATGTAAATCACTAAGATTTTCTATGTTTAATCTTTTCCCATAGAAAAGGATTTTAAGATTATAAAATTTATTTTTTTATTAGAATTTCTTCAATAAAGATATAAAATTGTAGAAAGACTTGCCAACAGTATGGTTAACAATGTAACTGAAATGTATCTGAGGTAATTAACCTCTTAATACAAAAGTATCCAATACCAAATAATTAGCAGTAAACTATATTTTAGCAAAATATTAGTTTTGGGACATTGAAAACAAACTATATATTATGTATTATAAACATTCTCCCTGATTTTATTTCTCACTCATGTTTAAAATTAACTGTAGCAAGTAAATTTAGAAAAAGTAATTTTTTACAGCATCCAATCAAGAGTAGATTTCCTGATGAAGTCACTGGTGGTGTTTTATCAAAAGTGAAAAGAAAATTAGGCTTACTAGAAGTTTTTAAAATGGTAAGTGTATCTAAAGAATTTTAAAAAATGTACTTCAAACTAAAACATTTAGGCTACTGATTGTGATCCACATACATATTCCATTATCAATTAAATTTTACTCTATTAAACCTGTATATGTGCTTGGTCATTCTGACCAGTTCTATAATCTCCATATAAACATGAAACTACATAAACTACTGAAATGTTTTAAATATACAAAGTGTATTATCATGAGTTTTGGCAAATGTTTATGTAAAAGTTACAAGCCATTTATTAACTGAAATTATATTATCAGTAAATTACTTTCATAAAACATTTATCCATTAATTTATGAATTCTCTGTCAAGTAATTCTGTGTAAAGTGTGATTTTTCATGCTGAGAATAAAATTAATTGTGCTCATTTCATGGTTTTTATGTTTAATTTACCTTACTTATAATACCATCTAAATGAATATCATTTTATTTATTTTTCATAGAACTTTAAACTTGCTCTCTTATCTTCTCCACCATAACACCAACTGCAATGAAAGTAGTGAAACAAATGTTGGATGTACAAAATAACTGCAGATTCTGAAAATGCAATTACAATATTTATTTTAGCACAGCTTCAGTTTTATAAACATTTCCT
This sequence comes from Tachypleus tridentatus, assembly GCF_004210375.1. NCBI lineage: Eukaryota > Metazoa > Arthropoda > Merostomata > Xiphosura > Limulidae > Tachypleus > Tachypleus tridentatus. Next base: position 161,139,452 of record NC_134832.1, on the reverse strand, counting down.
GTTTGGCTGCTTTTGATTTTATTACTTTACAATGCCTTTCTGACCCAATATAATGATATAATTGTCAAATATACACAGTAGTAAAACTTAACCAACCGACTGAAATACAAAGTGTACAACGGCACTGAACATCTTCAACATCCAGATCCCTTCTTCCACCACTTGTGGAGCAGATTGATTTTTTGTTCAAAATGAACTATTTGTCTCTTATCTAAGTTTCTGCCAGGACCTTGGCCTTGAAGATGCTGTACCCTATTCACCATCTGAGACTTCAGCCTTGAACAGGGTCTTTCCATATGTCTCCAGTTCAGAGTCTATACACTGGGTTCCACTGGTTATACTTTTTGGGAATATACATTCTGCCATTCTTCCCTTTGGTCTTCATATTTAGTTGAAGCTGACTGAGTTCAGTATGTCATAGATTGACATTGTTTTGTCCATCGATCAGCCCACCACACTATGTTTTAATACCACCTCTGCCTGTTACCTTTCTCTGAGTCATCTGAGGAAGGTTGATACTTCCATTTGGTTGTACTATTTTCATTGCCAAACATATTTTGAACCATTCTTCCATTCCCAATTATACAGATGGTTTGAAATCAGTTAAGTCTATTGGATTTGCCATGGTTTGTTGTAGCTAGGTGGTTTCTGTACAATATCCCCTCTACAGTTTCTGTGTTCACTGTCATGTTATATGGCATTTCTTTTGTTCTGGATGATATAGAAGCTACACAGTACACTCAATGTTCTATTTACACCAACTCTCTTCACTCTCTACTGGTCAGAGAATTGCTTTGTGTTAATTCTCACCTTATTTCCGCAATATTCAACACTGGCTGGCCTATTTTTCTTCTATCTTCTATTCACATCCAGTTTTTCTGGATAACTGGCCATGTTGGTATTCACAGGAACGAGTTTGTTGACATCAAGTTGGTCTGTTTATACTGTCATTGCTTGAAAGCTTTTAATTTTCTGTTGACATTAAATGGAATTACCATTGATTACACATTGATTAATACTTGTTCTCTCTGTCTCTCTTTTTTTGTTTTAATAACATTGTATTATTTCTTTAAAAGTTGTTTGTAATTCAGACCATTACTTACAATAATTGACATTTCCTTTGTTATAGTTTTTTATTGCTGGAATAAAACCTGTATTTTTACAGTATTTTTATGTAATTTTAGAATCTAAAGTAATGTAGGTTTAACTTTATTTGGTCTGACTAAATGTATATTAAAATCTAATAAAACAGAAATTTCAGTTTTATTATTTATGAACTTTAATACCTGGATGTTTTAATGTATTTAAATTTGCTAAGCTTTATCATATTTTACATTTGGAAGATATGAAACAAAATGATCTTTTTAGGTTTTATATATACATTTTAAAATAAGTAAGAATTGCCAATTACTTGATCAATATTGCAGCATTCCACTGTGACTTACCAGACTTACTAACTGATCTGTATTTGGGTAATAAATACAAAAGAAGTACTGTTTTTTTGGATGACATTTTCATTTTCCCCTTCCTATTGAGATGCAAGACAAATAATTTTGAAGACTGAGTAAACCATGTGGGGGAAGTATTCTGATATTTCAGATGATTATTCACATGTTAGATTCAGAAGTCGGTGTACATAAGCAGGTACTTACAAAAATGAAGATTTGGGCAGTACCCACAATGTTTGATTTGTTAAATTTAGTAATAACTTTGTGAATAGAAAAGATAGGAAGTTCTTAATTTAAACTCTAGCTTTTAGTATTGGTAATTTGAGTTCTTAATTCATAGGAAACTATAGTTGTTATATTTGAACATCACAAACATCTAATATCTACCAAAGCTGCAATCAACATACTAGGTGGCACACAAAATTTGTTATTCAAGAACTTTGTTGTAACACTTATTTTTAAATTAATAAATTAATTAATGTGTAATTCTAAACTTTGAAACTTTACAAGTCTTTTGCATATGAAAAACCAGGTTTTTTAATGAAATAATTTTTAATAGTTTAACCTACCAGCAAGAAAGGCTCAATTTTTGCAGTCCTTACATAACTGGAGTGAACCACATGAGCAATACTTGAGTTTACATTAATGTCCTATGTTAACTTACTTTATCATTCTAAAATTTAAAATTACTTTATTGAAACTATGAAACAGCCAATATTTAGCAGTATGTACTGTACTATAGTCCTGTGAAAAGTAAATACTTTGGACAGGAACAGTTTCATTTTATAAATAGGGTGAGTAGTGAATTTTAGGATAATAATATGCAAAGTGTTTTTATTTTTGTGGCATTACTCATTGAAAAAGCAAGTTACTTTGAGAAAATGTACTTCAGTTTTTGAATGCTGAAAAAAGATGTAAATATATCAGATGTTTTGTTGAGATGATTGTAAAATGTTAAGAAAATTAGTGATAATAGGTTAATACAGTGATTTTGTTTTTATTTTATCAAATAACTTATTTTAGTGAAATAGTGCACCTGAGAAAAAACTGTGATTGCTATCATAATTATTTGATGAATTGAGGTTTCAGTTGTGATTTGTGTGAAGGATGTGTATTTCAATTTTTATTTGTTTCTCAAGTTGTTTTGTTTTGATTTTAGTTTATATGAATACATTTATCAGATTTTTCCAACATGAATTATTTTTGTTTACTCTCCAGAGATTGATAGCTTCTGGAGTTTTTTTATATCAAGCATGTGTTGATGATGTGAATGTTTTCATGTTCTTTATGTGTAAGTATTTAATTTCCCTGGAAAAATTAAGTTTTTGCTGATGCATTATATCAGTAAAGAATATTAAGTAGTATATTTAGAATAAAAATCCAAGATTTTCAGTGATGTGTTTAAAGAGTTAACTCTACATGAATAGTCTGACCCCAGTAAAATATCCTGTTAGAAGATATTACCAAAGGATACAGACATCATAAATTAGAAAAAAATCACTTTACAGCACTTCACTATATCACGTGGTATTTCACAGACAAGGTCACTGTTGGGTAGGTTGTGTACATTAGGCCTTATCAGTTTAAGTAACTGTATGAAGAAGTGAAAGAACTTACCAAAAAGAATCATCAAAAATTATGTGTAAATTGATGAAAAAATTGTTTCAAAAGTTATTACTTATATTAAGAGAAACCTTTTAACAATAAAACAAAGTTAATTTGCACATAGTTTTAAGAGAGTAAAATTTTTATCTTACAACAGCATGTGTGATGGGTTTTGAATTGATACAAAAAAAAGATGTGTATTTCATAAAATCAAAACTATTGGAGAGGTTTACATTTGGCCTTTGTTACTGGCTTCACTCTCTGAGATTGAAATGACACTTTTGTGTTTGCTATGTTCATGAATCAAGTATGTGATATTCTTTTTTTTTAACTGTATATTATAAATTCTCTTCAGTCATTCTACTTCTTCCTGATCTCTTTATGTACTGTACCACATCTGTATTGTCGTACTCATCTTTTGACACACCAGTTTATATTTCATCTTCTTTTTCTCCTTAGGGTCTCCTCTTTCTCCTTCTTTTCTTTCCTGCTATTTGTTATTTTATCTATCTTTCTCTCTCTCTTTTCACCTCCTTACTGATGTTTGTCATCTTGACTCCAATTATTTTGATGAAGACCTCTCTTCATCTTTGTTACTTTAGTTTTAATTTTTCCCTTCTGTGTTTGTTCTGATTTTTTTTTTTTGGTATATCCTTAGTTTGGTGTTCATATCCCTCTATCTTATATCTAGGTGCTTTGCCTTGTCCATTTTTTTTTATAGTTCTGGCCTTTGAGGTTGCTCTCAACCCTTTGAATTCAGTGTTTAGACTTCTTGTCTGCAGTTTTTATCATCATTTCCAAGTTTTTTACATCACTAGTTAGTAGGTATTTATTTCTGACATTCATGCTCACAAGTGACATTAAGTTACAATATTTTATTCTTATTCACTTGCTTATGTTTCTTGTTTCCTTCTTGCAAGGCTAGTTGTCATAGTTTTCAGAGATTATTCTTCTTCAGAACCAGTTCTAGGCTTTGGTCCTGTAAGTGATATTTTTGAAATCGTAGAGTGTATTTTAATAAGCTAATTTTCTTTGCTCTTATAAGAAAAATAGCAAAGGTGTCACAAATTAGCCTTAATATTTGCAGAACAAGTGTCTAATCCTCCATAAAACAACTCTACTGTTAATCTTATCAGTGATAAACATTTTCTAAATTCATGTTAATTCATTAAACCTTTTAAATTAAAGACTTTCTCAAAAGCATCATCTTATCATCAGAGAAATCACTCTAGTAGGTCTCAAGTCTTTCAAAATACTTGAATTTGTTTGATTTTATTTGATTAATTGTAAATTAATTGAATGTATATCAAAATTGTGTTCTGATGTCATTTGTGTTATTTATACGATGAAACTTAAATCACCAATATCATATACACTGGCACAGTTTTCTTTATTCTTATACAAGTCGGTGAGGACGTTTTGACACCGGAAATCCGGTAAATATCATTAATGGTTTATGTGTGTTTCACACGTCTCACGCTACTGTTTAAAAGAGCAATATTTAGAATGTGAAATTATATTGAAAATTGCTTCGGTCACGGATGACGTTATTCACAGTTCCTGCTCCTAAAGGACAAGGAAAGGATGTTTAGTTACGTACAGGAGAAGGTTATTCGTCAAGAAGAAAATGACCGAAACCGGAAACGTTGCATTGATTGTCTACCGAGAAACTACGACAGCTCAGAAGAGCTTGTTAATATCATTTGTTTGTTTTGGAATTTCGCACAAAGCTACTCGAGGGCTATCTGTGCTAGCCGTCCCTAATTTAGCAGTGTAAGACTACAGGGAAGGCAGCTAGTCATCACCACCCACCGCCAACTCTTGGGCTACTCTTTTACCAACGAATAGTGGGATTGACCGTAACATTATACGCCCCCACGGCTGGGAGGGCGAGCATGTTTAGCGCGACGCGGGCGCGAACCCGCGACCCGAGGATTACGAGTCGCACGCCTTACGCGCTTGGCCATGCCAGGCAATTAAAAGAGAAGAGAAAATGTAATATTTCGTTTTTTAAAACAACATTTTTTGATTGATTGTGTGTGTACCTACGCCTACTCCGACCTCTTTTGTTTAACTTTTTATTGCCCTGTAACTAGGCCTGTTGCCGAGAGTGTAGGTGTGTCATGATTATTTTGTACGAGTCTTAGATTTCTTTTTCGTGAAAAGCTACACGAAGTTTGAGTTGAATTTCATGCAAAGCTATACGAGGACTATTTGCGTTAGTCGTTCCTAATTTAGCAGTGTAAGACTAGATGGAAGGTAGCTAGTCACCACCACCCACTGCCAACTCTTGGGCTACTCTTTTACCAACGAAGAGTAGGATTCATCCAAATATTATAACGCTCCAACGGTTGAAAGGGCGAACATGTTTAATATGACGGAGATTTGAACCTGCGACCCCCAGATTACAAGTCGAGAGCTTTAACAAACTTAGAATGATTATTTGGGTTTTATAAATCATTGTTTGTCGTTTTAATATCGATATTATTGAAACTGGAATTAAACACCGACTTTTTATTCGTGACTGTTCTTAAATAAACACCATCTCGCGTAAATGAGTGTGCCTTTCGTTTTTGTTCAGTTTCAGGAGTCGATATTGTCAAGGCTATCTGAATACCTGGGACTGGAACCTCGGAGGGATCGGAAATGTACATTCTCTAATCTACATCACTACTACAAACTGCACACTTCTAATTAATTTATTTGACGAAATACAGTTAATAATTTCCTAATCTTTGATTTTGTGAAACATCGAACTAATTACACAAACCATATTCTTTTTATGTTAACTCTCATTTATCACAAAAACGCGCCCTGTATGCGTTATATAAGTTACCAAATATTCCTATTCGATTAGAGTAGCTCAAGAGTTGGCAGTGAGTACTGTTAAATAACTGCCTTTCCTGTAGTTACAGATCAAAGATGGTTAACACTTTGCGTGAGAAAACAAATCATATAAAAGTGTCACAATTCGTATAATCACCCCTTCAGTGGCTCAGCGGTATGTATGCGGACTTATCACGCTAAAACCGGGTTTCGATACTCGTGGTGGGCAGAGCACAGATGGTACATTGAGTCGTTTTGCGCTTAATTCAAGACACCACCACCATCGTATAATTTCTTCTGCGACGCTACTGCCACCTGGTGGACCAGAGAAAAGTGTAAGAACTGTTAATGCAATGGGCAAAGTACATGTGGCTCATTGTGCAGCTTTGCGCTTATCAACAAATAAACAACATTTTCAATAACTTATCCCTCGGATAAACTTTCTCTGATCATTATACAATACAGAAACTGTAAATATAATTTATAAAGATATCACAAATCGCCACTCTTAAAAAACGTTAATTTAAATTTTGAATGAATTAATTAAAACCTATACCATCCAATCACGTGTGTGCATATATATATATATTAACATATACATATTTCTAAGACAGGTCACATGGACTATAATTCATTTCTTATTCTAGTCGGTTTTACTTCACTTTTGAGCTTCACTCCCAGTGGCTCAGTGGTCTGCGGACTTACAACGCTAAAATCAGGGTTTCGGTACCCCTGGTGAACAGAGCAAAGATAGCCCATTGTGTAGATTTGGGGTTAATTCAAAACAATAACAACTACAATTCCTCTTTTTTTTTGTACTTTCGACCTTGTTACCTCCTGTGTGCATGTGTTTGTCAGCAATATTTCTTGAAACCAACGGAATAGACTTGGACGAAAGTTGGCAGACACTTGGACTATGATCCAATTTAGAAGTGATTAGTTTTGGAAGGTCATGAAACAAAATCCTATATGTTAACATATTCCACGTCATTTTTATTCTATACGTCAGGAAAATAATTGGTTTTTGATTAAACTTGGTGGACATATGTAGAACAGTATTCCCTATTGTTCTGCTTAAAATGATTCGTATTCTTTAACAACGAAACATTTTTGCATTTTTTGAGGACCAAGTATAATCACTACTGAGTAGTGGAGGTATACTTTCTATTGTGTGTGGGGATATACGCTTTATTGAGTGTCCCTCTAGTGTTTTGTTCTGTGATCAATCTCTGTTTCGGACATGCTACTAGAACAATTATCATTATAATTCTGAAAGTTTGTATATAAATCTCCGACCGATAAAAGGTCTATAACTTTGAATAACCTTTTTTTTTAGTTGTCCAGTCCTAATATCCCGATATAAAGACACCCACGACTGCACTGTTTTGAATATGAAAGCCTCGCGCTACCCATGTGCACATGTGAAATTTTCATGTAGGTTTCAGATTCCAAAAAATATCAATGTGCCACTTTCATGATTTGAGTCAGTTTAGAACTGCTACAATAGTTTCATTTAGAAAATATTTTAACTTCCAACGACTTGCTCTAAAATAAACAACAATCAAATTGTTTTCAGTTGTTTTCGTAATGATTTATCTAGTGTCAATTGTAAAACAACAACTATGAATGAACCAAGTTATACAACGGCATGTCCACGGACTTATACCAAGTTTCGATACCGATGGTGGGCAGAGTACAGATAGCTCTGTGTTTAATTAGAAGGAAAAAAAAACTACCATCTGTAACAAATTTAAAATACCAATTTACACCTATTTAGAGGCCAGTGTTGCTGACCGAACAGCAAAGGAAGGATATATATATATATACATGCATATCCATTCAATTTGCTATCTGTCTCTATGGCAACGAGGACAATTTTCCAACATATGAGAAATAAAATGTAATTATTTTTCGGCGACTGTTTGCGAATAGCATGAACATGTTTTGTGGGTTGTTTATCTATGACTTCGACATGCCTTGTTGGATTGACTGATTTAACTTTTGTGTGTACTCGTGATAACATGTGTCAATAATGGAGAAATCTAGTGTTTTTGAATGCAAGCACTAAAAACAAGTAGTCTGATCTCTTTTTATTGTTCTTTATATTGAAACTAGAGACACTTTGTGGCTTTGTTCGGCACGTTTTGTTACAGGTAGGAAGTTATGTAAACTTGTAAAAAAAACAAAAACAACTCCCGTTGCTGCTAAAGCGCACTCTGGATTTTGGAAATGTGAGAGCAACAGTCAAATTCCTCTGATGTTTCAGTTAGAGTAGCCCAAGAGTTGGCAGTGGATGCTGTTGACCAGCTACGGTTCTTGTTATTCAAAATAAGAAACGGCTAGCGCAGGTATAATTTGTATATAGATGTCTTTCTTAATATAGGTTTATATATACATACACAGGACTGAACATAGGTGTTTGTTTGTTTCTGAATTTCGCGCAAAGCTACACGAGAGCTACCTGCGCTAACCGTCCCTAATTTAGCAGTGTAAGACTAGAGGGAAGGCAGCTTGTTATCACCTCCAACTATTGGGCTACTCTTTTGCCAGCGAATAGTGGAATTGACCGTCACATTAAAACGCCCTCACATCTGAAAGGGCAGACATGTTTTGTGTGACAGTGATTCGAACCCACGACCCTCAAATTACGAGTCGAGTGCCTTAACCATCTGGCCATGTTGCACCCTCAGGTTGCGAGTCAAGTACCTTTGTCACCAGGCTATTTCAGGCTCTTGCAACTTTATATAGACTCCATTGAAAATTAAAATACGCTAATCTGGAACCCATAAACTACAGGAAGGGCAGCTAGTGAATAGTACTCATCGTCAACTCTTGGTCTACTCTAATCGAATAGTGGGGTTTGGACGTTACTCTTATAACGTAGTTCGATGTTTCACAAAATCAGTGAAAGGAGGTCAGGAACACAGGTTAAGGAATTACTACATGGAAACTGCAGAATAACTTAATTTGTAATTGGCATGTCTGTAGTGTTGAAGTTGGTTAGATGATGTACATTTTCTATCTAACACTCTTTAGAGATTCCGAGTCCAAAGAACTTAAGACAAAAAAAGAGAACCCTGACAATATCGACTTCGGAAACTGAATAAAAACGAAAAACAGGTAAGTTTACGCGAGATGGTATTTGTTTATGAATAGTTTGGAATGAAAATCCAGTGTTTGATCCCAGTTGTAATAATATAGATCCTAAAGCGACAAACAGTGAATTATAAATCCCAAATAATTATTCTAAGATTTGTACAACATAATTGCAACACACCTACACTGCAGGCAACAGGCATAGTTACAGAGCAATAAAAAGTTAAACAAAAGAGGTCGTAGAAGGCGTAGGTAGAAATTACGACATCATGTTAAGCCTCAAGGGCGTTCTTCGACTGTGTAAGTAAAAAATTATGGTTTAGAAAACAAAATGTTACAAATTGTTTACTAAACTTCTGTAAACCTATGATACTACAGTAAGAAAATTAACCATCAGAGGAAGCATAAAAATGCCCATTTTTTATATTGGTGAGGGGAAGAAGGTTCCGACTGTTTCATTATCGTCTCTTGTGAGCTATAAATCATTGACTTCTCACATATGCATATTGGAGTTTAACAATTTCGTACGAAACACTTCTAGTGCGGCTAGAAATAGTTATTGTACACAGTTTTTATTCCATTCTCAGCTTAAAGAAAATTATAATTATCTAAAATTTCGTTTCAAGACCTTATGAATGAAAAAATAATAAATCTGTCGAAGTTTAATTATCAAGTGTGGTGTTATTGCAACAGAAGTCGTAAAGTATCGGTCTTGTATAACACATTCGTGATGATAAACCCACATGAAGTAAAAATGTATCTCAACATGGTCAGTATGGGTATTAACACTTTTATTAAAATAAAGTACAGAACAACGTTTCGACCTTCTTAAGTCATCCTCAGGTTAACAAAGGTGTAAACTCTTTTTGTTAGCCTGAAGATGATTTGAAGAGGTCGAAACGCTGTTCTATAATTTAAGGTATAAGGTTGTCCAGAAGTAAATGTCGTTTTTGAACTGAGGACTTTGTGAAATTTAAACCAGTGTTGTGAAACGTGTTAATCAAAGTAAGCACCCTTTGCTTCAACATAATTTTGCTAACATATAATGATGCTAGTTATGCCCCTGCTGTAGAAATCAGAGTTTCTAAAATCAGTGAACTCCCTGAAAGCTTCCTCTGCAGCTGCAGAGTTTATTGGAAGAGTTTATTGTTGAACAGTTTTCAAAGTACTTCAAAAAAATGAAAATCTGTAGAGGAAAGGTCTGGGGAATAAGGTGAACCTCGAATCCCAATTTGTTCCATTTTTGGAGTTCTATCCTTTACAGATATCATAACGCCGATTTTGTTGTTTTCAGTCAGCTCATGCGGAACCCACTTATTCAATTTTTTCGTCTTTACAATGATTCTCGATTTGTTTGTGTCTGACTTTTCTGCAAGCTCACGTACTGGTCTGTCTCACCTACTTCCCTTAATGTGTTTTCATCCAAGGATGTCTTCTTTCCATGACCTTCGTGTTCTTCAATACTTCCATTTTGATATCGTTTCCAGTTTACGTTCTAAACACTAATCTTACGAAGAATTGCATTTTAAACATCACGTTGATATTACTCAAATGCATTTTCCATCATGTTTTCCATTGAAACAAAATATAACGTACAATACTTGCAAATGTTCGCTATCCCATCCATTGTGATGAAGATGACTTTAAGCATAAGTAGACGATGTATTGCTTTCGGCAACGTCTGTAACTGCGTAACATTTACTGATGACAAAGAACGGCTCATAAAACCTGGAACGCTTAAAATCAGAACGTAACAGTAAAAATTATCTTTTCCTTTAATTATTCTGTGTTTCTGAAAGTAATCGTTTTGCAACTTATATCTCAGGCTAGATGTCTTCACACAAAAATCAAACCGTAAACAAAGGAGGATATGAGAAATGAAAGTAACAAGCGCAACCGTTGTCGGACTGAGAGCTGAGACATTCTCCAACTTTTTTATATTAATATAAAAAAGGATAAAAATAAAGAAAATGAGATTTCAAAACGATAAAATGACAAATTCCACTTTCAATATTTAATAAACAATATTTCAAAACCTTAAATAAACTATGCAATAAAGATTTATTTATTTACTATGCTCGATTATTGGTAAGTTACCTGCATTGAACGACTTCTTTTTATCCTTTCTAATACTTTTGTCTTACGGATATTGGTCTTTCTTTGTTTGCTTCGGTTTTACGTGGGAAGAGTATTCGTTTCGTCTATACACTCTCGCCATACACGTACCGACTGAGTACATATATTGATAAAGGCATGTAGTCAAAACTTGTGAGTGGGAAAGAAAAACACAGATATAATCTTTTGTTTTAATTTGTTTTCAATTAAAAGAAAATATTATTCTATCCTTCTACAAGCCATTTGTTAGGACACCACAACAAAGTTTTGCAAATTCCTGTAGAAAATATTTTTGAACGACAACCTTCAAACGTGCGAACACATCATGTGCGTCCTTTCCACGATGTCGAGATACTACGTAGGGTAAATAAGTATAAAAAGTTTTATGATTATAATTCTTCAAACATACTAATTGTTGTAGAGTGAAGTGAACTTTGAACGCTGAAGAAGATAAGAACTTATTGAATAAATATTAAATTGTGAAGATGAAACCAAAGAGAAGTTATCATTTCTATTTATTAAAGCTCATTAAGAATTTAAAACACGAGACGTGTGAACTTGGGTTTGAACTTAGAAATGATTTTAATGTCACGACAACATAAATATGAAGAGAGAGCTCACAGTAAAACCGAACTAGAGCTGTTTTAAAGGCCACTTTTAGCCGATAAAATTATTAAAAATACTGGATGTGAAATTGTTTTTCCTCTGTTACTAAAGGGCTATCTTTGTCTAGCGTCACATTTTTTGGAGCTACAGACAAGAACGAAGACACGGCTAGGGCTACATTGATCTAAAAGTGATATTTTGACGGCTCAAAGGACTAGCATGTTCTTTCATGTAGTACAGACGTGCGACCGTTCGAAATATTTGCGATCAACCCACGTCCTTTGCGAGAATTATAACTTTGATTCCAATTGGGTAAAAGTAGGTCATATTCGTGGATGACCGTTCTCTGATAAGGAATGGTTGAATATTAATTGGAGACATCACGATTTCAGTTTGAAAAGGTTTGTGTTTAAAAAAACTATATTCTAAGTCAGAAACTGTGACAAGGTTCACAGCACAGACGTTTTTCCTTTGTTTATTTTTAGGATGAGAACCGTCAATTTTTTTCGTTCTTTAAGGTGGAGCCGTACTGTGAACACCGACCGATAGTGCGATCACGAATTAGAGAAGTTGGTGAAAATACACGAGTTCATCTTACCCTACGAACTGGACGAGACACAAAAAAGGGGATGTTAATTATAGCTGTAGACAAGTGACAATATATAAGATAATGTGAGTGACTCATCAACCTAACAAGGATTTATATCGAGGATTCTGTAACAGGAGAAACAAAATAACAATTTTTGAGAGAGAAGAAAGTAATTACGCTCAACCTGACCGTCAGTAATCATAAACATAGATCGAATCTTGAAGAAGAGATAAAACACTCGGATGCAAAGACACCACACTTTACCAATTATATACGTTACTCATTCGCTAGTCACGGGTTGCTTCACTGTGTAGGTTTAGATTTGTGGTCGATAATAGAGCATAATATTTCAGTGTTGTGAAATGAAATGAGAGAAAAGTTCAAATAGTATAAGTTTTTAACACTTCTTAGTTAAATGATATATCACATGATTCTATTACTTGTATATAAAACATATTCATGTTTAAATTTTATTTTGCCACTGAGAACTAACGCTCACTTAAGTAAATAAGGGCAGTCGTGGCCGAGTGGTTAAGGCGATGGACTAGAAATCCATTGGGTTTTTCCCGCGTAGGTTCGAATCCTACCGACTGCGAAACATCTACCACTTTTGCCTACTTCTTTTTTTTTAATTTTTTTTTCGAATGGAAACAATCGACACTTTTATATGCGTAAGTAGAGCAGCTATTAAACTAAAAATTGACATACTTAGTACCCAAAACTTCACACGCTATAACATAATTGCTAAATGTTCCAACACCAGTAATTTTTAAATAATAAGAATCCTTAGAGTCCATGTCTTTAAAAGTTAGTTGGTAAATAATACAACACTTGATCGTTTTACAATAAATGTATATATGAAAAGTTATCCATAATATGTCACAATTACTCTCTCTAAAACATTTCGCTGAACTCTAGCAGAATTCATTGAAATTAGTTGACAAGAATTTCATAGAGGAATGTTGTTAGAAACTAATAATAGTGCTAACGATTCCACTTCTCTGAGGATATTCAAACTTACATCATTCACAGTCGGTAGGATTCCAACCTACATGGGAGTATCCCAATGGATTTCAAATCCATCGTTTTAACCACTCGGCCACAATTGCCGTCATCACATTTCTAATTTAAGTTTTAAACACTAATCTTACTAAGTATTGCAAGTTTAAACATCACGTTGATATTACTCAAATGCATTTTCCATCATGTTTTCTATTGAAGCAAAATATAACGTACAATACTTGCAGAAGTTCGCTGTCCCATCCATTGTGATGAAGATGAATTTAAGCATAAGCAGACGATGTATTGTTTTCGGCAAAGACTGTAACTGTGTAACATTTACTGATGACAAAGAACGGCTCATAAAACCTGGAACGCTTAAAATCAGAACGTAACACTAAAAATTATCTTTTCCTTTAATTATTCTGTCTTTCTGAAAGAAATCGTTTTGCAACTTATATCTCAGGCTAGATGTCTTCACACAAAAATCGAACCGTAAACAAAGGAGGATGTGAGAGGTGAAAGTAACAAGCCCAACGGTTGTTGGACCGAGACTTGAGACATTCGCCAAATTTTTTATATTAATATAAAAAGGATAAAAATAAAGAAAATGAGTTTCAAACGATAAAAATACAAATTCCACTTTCAATTTTAATAAGCAATATTTCAAAACCTTAAATAAACTATGCAATAAAGATTTATTTATTTGTTGAGCTCGATTATTGGTAAGTTACCTGCATTGAACGACTTCTTTTATCCTTTCTAATACTTTTGTCTTACGGATATTGGTCTTTCTTTGTTTGCTTCGGTTTTACGTGGGAAGAGTATTCGTTTCGTCTATACACTCTCGCCATACACGTACCGACTGAGTACATATATTGATAAAGGCATGTAGTCAAAACTTGTGAGTGGGAAAGAAAACACAGATATAATCTTTTGTTTTAATTTGTTTTCAATTAAAAGAAAATATTATTCTATCCTTCTACAAGCCATTTGTTAGGACACCACAACAAAGTTTTGCAAATTCCTGTAGAAAATATTTTTGAACGACAACCTTCAAACGTGCGAACACATCATGTGCGTCCTTTCCACGATGTCGAGATACTACGTAGGGTAAATAAGTATAAAAGTTTTATGATTATAATTCTTCAAACATACTAATTGTTGTAGAGTGAAGTGAACTTTGAACGCTGAAGAAGATAAGAACTTATTGAATAAATATTAAATTGTGAAGATGAAACCAAAGAGAAGTTATCATTTCTATTTATTAAAGCTCATTAAGAATTTAAAACACGAGACGTGTGAACTTGGGTTTGAACTTAGAAATGATTTTAATGTCACGACAACATAAATATGAAGAGAGAGCTCACAGTAAAACCGAACTAGAGCTGTTTTAAAGGCCACTTTTAGCCGATAAAATTATTAAAAATACTGGATGTGAAATTGTTTTTCCTCTGTTACTAAAGGGCTATCTTTGTCTAGCGTCACATTTTTTGGAGCTACAGACAAGAACGAAGACACGGCTAGGGCTACATTGATCTAAAAGTGATATTTTGACGGCTCAAAGGACTAGCATGTTCTTTCATGTAGTACAGACGTGCGACCGTTCGAAATATTTGCGATCAACCCACGTCCTTTGCGAGAATTATAACTTTGATTCCAATTGGGTAAAAGTAGGTCATATTCGTGGATGACCGTTCTCTGATAAGGAATGGTTGAATATTAATTGGAGACATCACGATTTCAGTTTGAAAAGGTTTGTGTTTAAAAAACTATATTCTAAGTCAGAAACTGTGACAAGGTTCACAGCACAGACGTTTTTCCTTTGTTTATTTTTAGGATGAGAACCGTCAATTTTTTCGTTCTTTAAGGTGGAGCCGTACTGTGAACACCGACCGATAGTGCGATCACGAATTAGAGAAGTTGGTGAAAATACACGAGTTCATCTTACCCTACGAACTGGACGAGACACAAAAAGGGGATGTTAATTATAGCTGTAGACAAGTGACAATATATAAGATAATGTGAGTGACTCATCAACCTAACAAGGATTTATATCGAGGATTCTGTAACAGGAGAAACAAAATAACAATTTTGAGAGAGAAGAAAGTAATTACGCTCAACCTGACCGTCAGTAATCATAAACATAGATCGAATCTTGAAGAAGAGATAAAACACTCGGATGCAAAGACACCACACTTTACCAATTATATACGTTACTCATTCGCTAGTCACGGGTTGCTTCACTGTGTAGGTTTAGATTTGTGGTCGATAATAGAGCATAATATTTCAGTGTTGTGAAATGAAATGAGAGAAAAGCTCAAATAGTATAAGGTTTTTAAACACTTCTTAGTTAAATGATATATCACATGATTCTATTACTTGTATATAAAACATATTCATGTTTAAATTTTATTTTGCCACTGAGAACTAACGCTCACTTGAAAAGTAAATAAGGGCAGTCGTGGCCGAGTGGTTAAGGCGATGGACTAGAAATCCATTGGGTTTTTCCCGCGTAGGTTCGAATCCTACCGACTGCGAAACATCTACCACTTTTGCCTACTTCTTTTTTTTTTTATTTTTTTTTCGAATGGAAACAATCGACACTTTTATATGCGTAAGTAGAGCAGCTATTAAACTAAAAATTGACATACTTAGTACCCAAAACTTCACACGCTATAACATAATTGCTAAATGTTCCAACACCAGTAATTTTTAAATAATAAGAATCCTTAGAGTCCATGTCTTTAAAAGTTAGTTGGTAAATAATACAACACTTGATCGTTTTACAATAAATGTATATATGAAAAGTTATCCATAATATGTCACAATTACTCTCTCTAAAACATTTCGCTGAACTCTAGCAGAATTCATTGAAATTAGTTGACAAGAATTTCATAGAGGAATGTTGTTAGAAACTAATAATAGTGCTAACGATTCCACTTCTCTGAGGATATTCAAACTTACATCATTCACAGTCGGTAGGATTCCAACCTACATGGGAGTATCCCAATGGATTTCAAATCCTTCGTTTTAACCACTCGGCCACAATTGCCGTCATCACATTTCTAATTTAAGTTTTAAACACTAATCTTACTAAGTATTGCAAGTTTAAACATCACGTTGATATTACTCAAATGCATTTTCCATCATGTTTTCTATTGAAGCAAAATATAACGTACAATACTTGCAGAAGTTCGCTGTCCCATCCATTGTGATGAAGATGAATTTAAGCATAAGCAGACGATGTATTGTTTTCGGCAAAGACTGTAACTGTGTAACATTTACTGATGACAAAGAACGGCTCATAAAACCTGGAACGCTTAAAATCAGAACGTAACACTAAAAATTATCTTTTCCTTTAATTATTCTGTCTTTCTGAAAGAAATCGTTTTGCAACTTATATCTCAGGCTAGATGTCTTCACACAAAAATCGAACCGTAAACAAAGGAGGATGTGAGAGGTGAAAGTAACAAGCCCAACGGTTGTTGGACCGAGACTTGAGACATTCGCCAAATTTTTTATATTAATATAAAAAGGATAAAAATAAAGAAAATGAGTTTCCAAACGATAAAAATACAAATTCCACTTTCAATTTTAATAAGCAATATTTCAAAACCTTAAATAAACTATGCAATAAAGATTTATTTATTTGTTGAGCTCGATTATTGGTAAGTTACCTGCATTGAACGACTTCTTTTATCCTTTCTAATACTTTTGTCTTACGGATATTGGTCTTTCTTTGTTTGCTTCGGTTTTACGTGGGAAGAGTATTCGTTTCGTCTATACACTCTCGCCATACACGTACCGACTGAGTACATATATTGATAAAGGCATGTAGTCAAAACTTGTGAGTGGGAAAGAAAAACACAGATATAATCTTTTGTTTTAATTTGTTTTCAATTAAAAGAAAATATTATTCTATCCTTCTACAAGCCATTTGTTAGGACACCACAACAAAGTTTTGCAAATTCCTGTAGAAAATATTTTTGAACGACAACCTTCAAACGTGCGAACACATCATGTGCGTCCTTTCCACGATGTCGAGATACTACGTAGGGTAAATAAGTATAAAAGTTTTATGATTATAATTCTTCAAACATACTAATTGTTGTAGAGTGAAGTGAACTTTGAACGCTGAAGAAGATAAGAACTTATTGAATAAATATTAAATTGTGAAGATGAAACCAAAGAGAAGTTATCATTTCTATTTATTAAAGCTCATTAAGAATTTAAAACACGAGACGTGTGAACTTGGGTTTGAACTTAGAAATGATTTTAATGTCACGACAACATAAATATGAAGAGAGAGCTCACAGTAAAACCGAACTAGAGCTGTTTTAAAGGCCACTTTTAGCCGATAAAATTATTAAAAATACTGGATGTGAAATTGTTTTTCCTCTGTTACTAAAGGGCTATCTTTGTCTAGCGTCACATTTTTTGGAGCTACAGACAAGAACGAAGACACGGCTAGGGCTACATTGATCTAAAAGTGATATTTTGACGGCTCAAAGGACTAGCATGTTCTTTCATGTAGTACAGACGTGCGACCGTTCGAAATATTTGCGATCAACCCACGTCCTTTGCGAGAATTATAACTTTGATTCCAATTGGGTAAAAGTAGGTCATATTCGTGGATGACCGTTCTCTGATAAGGAATGGTTGAATATTAATTGGAGACATCACGATTTCAGTTTGAAAAGGTTTGTGTTTAAAAAACTATATTCTAAGTCAGAAACTGTGACAAGGTTCACAGCACAGACGTTTTTCCTTTGTTTATTTTTAGGATGAGAACCGTCAATTTTTTCGTTCTTTAAGGTGGAGCCGTACTGTGAACACCGACCGATAGTGCGATCACGAATTAGAGAAGTTGGTGAAAATACACGAGTTCATCTTACCCTACGAACTGGACGAGACACAAAAAGGGGATGTTAATTATAGCTGTAGACAAGTGACAATATATAAGATAATGTGAGTGACTCATCAACCTAACAAGGATTTATATCGAGGATTCTGTAACAGGAGAAACAAAATAACAATTTTGAGAGAGAAGAAAGTAATTACGCTCAACCTGACCGTCAGTAATCATAAACATAGATCGAATCTTGAAGAAGAGATAAAACACTCGGATGCAAAGACACCACACTTTACCAATTATATACGTTACTCATTCGCTAGTCACGGGTTGCTTCACTGTGTAGGTTTAGATTTGTGGTCGATAATAGAGCATAATATTTCAGTGTTGTGAAATGAAATGAGAGAAAAGTTCAAATAGTATAAGTTTTTAACACTTCTTAGTTAAATGATATATCACATAATTCTATTACTTGTATATAAAACATATTCAAGTTTAAATTTTATTTTGCCACTGAGAACTAACGCTCACTTGAAAAAGTAAATAAGGGCAGTCGTGGCCGAGTGGTTAAGGCGATGGACTAGAAATCCATTGGGTTTTTCCCGCGTAGGTTCGAATCCTACCGACTGCGAAACATCTACCACTTTTGCCTACTTCTTTTTTTTTTAATTTTTTTTTCGAATGGAAACAATCGACACTTTTATATGCGTAAGTAGAGCAGCTATTAAACTAAAAATTGACATACTTAGTACCCAAAACTTCACACGCTATAACATAATTGCTAAATGTTCCAACACCAGTAATTTTTAAATAATAAGAATCCTTAGAGTCCATGTCTTTAAAAGTTAGTTGGTAAATAATACAACACTTGATCGTTTTACAATAAATGTATATATGAAAAGTTATCCATAATATGTCACAATTACTCTCTCTAAAACATTTCGCTGAACTCTAGCAGAATTCATTGAAATTAGTTGACAAGAATTTCATAGAGGAATGTTGTTAGAAACTAATAATAGTGCTAACGATTCCACTTCTCTGAGGATATTCAAACTTACATCATTCACAGTCGGTAGGATTCCAACCTACATGGGAGTATCCCAATGGATTTCAAATCCTTCGTTTTAACCACTCGGCCACAATTGCCGTCATCACATTTCTAATTTAAGTTTTAAACACTAATCTTACTAAGTATTGCAAGTTTAAACATCACGTTGATATTACTCAAATGCATTTTCCATCATGTTTTCTATTGAAGCAAAATATAACGTACAATACTTGCAGAAGTTCGCTGTCCCATCCATTGTGATGAAGATGAATTTAAGCATAAGCAGACGATGTATTGTTTTCGGCAAAGACTGTAACTGTGTAACATTTACTGATGACAAAGAACGGCTCATAAAACCTGGAACGCTTAAAATCAGAACGTAACACTAAAAAATTATCTTTTCCTTTAATTATTCTGTCTTTCTGAAAGAAATCGTTTTGCAACTTATATCTCAGGCTAGATGTCTTCACACAAAAATCGAACCGTAAACAAAGGAGGATGTGAGAGGTGAAAGTAACAAGCCCAACGGTTGTTGGACCGAGACTTGAGACATTCGCCAAATTTTTTATATTAATATAAAAAAGGATAAAAATAAAGAAAATGAGTTTCCAAACGATAAAAATACAAATTCCACTTTCAATTTTAATAAGCAATATTTCAAAACCTTAAATAAACTATGCAATAAAGATTTATTTATTTGTTGAGCTCGATTATTGGTAAGTTACCTGCATTGAACGACTTCTTTTTTATCCTTTCTAATACTTTTGTCTTACGGATATTGGTCTTTCTTTGTTTGCTTCGGTTTTACGTGGGAAGAGTATTCGTTTCGTCTATACACTCTCGCCATACACGTACCGACTGAGTACATATATTGATAAAGGCATGTAGTCAAAACTTGTGAGTGGGAAAGAAAAACACAGATATAATCTTTTGTTTTAATTTGTTTTCAATTAAAAGAAAATATTATTCTATCCTTCTACAAGCCATTTGTTAGGACACCACAACAAAGTTTTGCAAATTCCTGTAGAAAATATTTTGAACGACAACCTTCAAACGTGCGAACACATCATGTGCGTCCTTTCCACGATGTCGAGATACTACGTAGGGTAAATAAGTATAAAAGTTTTATGATTATAATTCTTCAAACATACTAATTGTTGTAGAGTGAAGTGAACTTTGAACGCTGAAGAAGATAAGAACTTATTGAATAAATATTAAATTGTGAAGATGAAACCAAAGAGAAGTTATCATTTCTATTTATTAAAGCTCATTAAGAATTTAAAACACGAGACGTGTGAACTTGGGTTTGAACTTAGAAATGATTTTAATGTCACGACAACATAAATATGAAGAGAGAGCTCACAGTAAAACCGAACTAGAGCTGTTTTAAAGGCCACTTTTAGCCGATAAAATTATTAAAAATACTGGATGTGAAATTGTTTTTCCTCTGTTACTAAAGGGCTATCTTTGTCTAGCGTCACATTTTTTGGAGCTACAGACAAGAACGAAGACACGGCTAGGGCTACATTGATCTAAAAGTGATATTTTGACGGCTCAAAGGACTAGCATGTTCTTTCATGTAGTACAGACGTGCGACCGTTCGAAATATTTGCGATCAACCCACGTCCTTTGCGAGAATTATAACTTTGATTCCAATTGGGTAAAAGTAGGTCATATTCGTGGATGACCGTTCTCTGATAAGGAATGGTTGAATATTAATTGGAGACATCACGATTTCAGTTTGAAAAGGTTTGTGTTTAAAAAAACTATATTCTAAGTCAGAAACTGTGACAAGGTTCACAGCACAGACGTTTTTCCTTTGTTTATTTTTAGGATGAGAACCGTCAATTTTTTTCGTTCTTTAAGGTGGAGCCGTACTGTGAACACCGACCGATAGTGCGATCACGAATTAGAGAAGTTGGTGAAAATACACGAGTTCATCTTACCCTACGAACTGGACGAGACACAAAAAGGGGATGTTAATTATAGTTGTAGACAAGTGACAATATATAAGATAATGTGAGTGACTCATCAACCTAACAAGGATTTATATCGAGGATTCTGTAACATGAGAAACAAAATAACAATTTTTGAGAGAGAAGAAAGTAATTACGCTCAACCTGACCGTCAGTAATCATAAACATAGATCGAATCTTGAAGAAGAGATAAAACACTCGGATGCAAAGACACCACACTTTACCAATTATATACGTTACTCATTCGCTAGTCACGGGTTGCTTCACTGTGTAGGTTTAGATTTGTGGTCGATAATAGAGCATAATATTTCAGTGTTGTGAAATGAAATGAGAGAAAAGCTCAAATAGTATAAGGTTTTTAAACACTTCTTAGTTAAATGATATATCACATGATTCTATTACTTGTATATAAAACATATTCATGTTTAAATTTTATTTTGCCACTGAGAACTAACGCTCACTTGAAAAAGTAAATAAGGGCAGTCGTGGCCGAGTGGTTAAGGCGATGGACTAGAAATCCATTGGGTTTTTCCCGCGTAGGTTCGAATCCTACCGACTGCGAAACATCTACCACTTTTGCCTACTTCTTTTTTTTTTAATTTTTTTTTCGAATGGAAACAATCGACACTTTTATATGCGTAAGTAGAGCAGCTATTAAACTAAAAATTGACATACTTAGTACCCAAAACTTCACACGCTATAACATAATTGCTAAATGTTCCAACACCAGTAATTTTTTAAATAATAAGAATCCTTAGAGTCCATGTCTTTAAAAGTTAGTTGGTAAATAATACAACACTTGATCGTTTTACAATAAATGTATATATGAAAAGTTATCCATAATATGTCACAATTACTCTCTCTAAAACATTTCGCTGAACTCTAGCAGAATTCATTGAAATTAGTTGACAAGAATTTCATAGAGGAATGTTGTTAGAAACTAATAATAGTGCTAACGATTCCACTTCTCTGAGGATATTCAAACTTACATCATTCACAGTCGGTAGGATTCCAACCTACATGGGAGTATCCCAATGGATTTCAAATCCTTCGTTTTAACCACTCGGCCACAATTGCCGTCATCACATTTCTAATTTAAGTTTTAAACACTAATCTTACTAAGTATTGCAAGTTTAAACATCACGTTGATATTACTCAAATGCATTTTCCATCATGTTTTCTATTGAAGCAAAATATAACGTACAATACTTGCAGAAGTTCGCTGTCCCATCCATTGTGATGAAGATGAATTTAAGCATAAGCAGACGATGTATTGTTTTCGGCAAAGACTGTAACTGTGTAACATTTACTGATGACAAAGAACGGCTCATAAAACCTGGAACGCTTAAAATCAGAACGTAACACTAAAAAATTATCTTTTCCTTTAATTATTCTGTCTTTCTGAAAGAAATCGTTTTGCAACTTATATCTCAGGCTAGATGTCTTCACACAAAAATCGAACCGTAAACAAAGGAGGATGTGAGAGGTGAAAGTAACAAGCCCAACGGTTGTTGGACCGAGACTTGAGACATTCGCCAAATTTTTTATATTAATATAAAAAAGGATAAAAATAAAGAAAATGAGTTTCCAAACGATAAAAATACAAATTCCACTTTCAATTTTAATAAGCAATATTTCAAAACCTTAAATAAACTATGCAATAAAGATTTATTTATTTGTTGAGCTCGATTATTGGTAAGTTACCTGCATTGAACGACTTCTTTTTTATCCTTTCTAATACTTTTGTCTTACGGATATTGGTCTTTCTTTGTTTGCTTCGGTTTTACGTGGGAAGAGTATTCGTTTCGTCTATACACTCTCGCCATACACGTACCGACTGAGTACATATATTGATAAAGGCATGTAGTCAAAACTTGTGAGTGGGAAAGAAAAACACAGATATAATCTTTTGTTTTAATTTGTTTTCAATTAAAAGAAAATATTATTCTATCCTTCTACAAGCCATTTGTTAGGACACCACAACAAAGTTTTGCAAATTCCTGTAGAAAATATTTTGAACGACAACCTTCAAACGTGCGAACACATCATGTGCGTCCTTTCCACGATGTCGAGATACTACGTAGGGTAAATAAGTATAAAAAGTTTTATGATTATAATTCTTCAAACATACTAATTGTTGTAGAGTGAAGTGAACTTTGAACGCTGAAGAAGATAAGAACTTATTGAATAAATATTAAATTGTGAAGATGAAACCAAAGAGAAGTTATCATTTCTATTTATTAAAGCTCATTAAGAATTTAAAACACGAGACGTGTGAACTTGGGTTTGAACTTAGAAATGATTTTAATGTCACGACAACATAAATATGAAGAGAGAGCTCACAGTAAAACCGAACTAGAGCTGTTTTAAAGGCCACTTTTAGCCGATAAAATTATTAAAAATACTGGATGTGAAATTGTTTTTCCTCTGTTACTAAAGGGCTATCTTTGTCTAGCGTCACATTTTTTGGAGCTACAGACAAGAACGAAGACACGGCTAGGGCTACATTGATCTAAAAGTGATATTTTGACGGCTCAAAGGACTAGCATGTTCTTTCATGTAGTACAGACGTGCGACCGTTCGAAATATTTGCGATCAACCCACGTCCTTTGCGAGAATTATAACTTTGATTCCAATTGGGTAAAAGTAGGTCATATTCGTGGATGACCGTTCTCTGATAAGGAATGGTTGAATATTAATTGGAGACATCACGATTTCAGTTTGAAAAGGTTTGTGTTTAAAAAACTATATTCTAAGTCAGAAACTGTGACAAGGTTCACAGCACAGACGTTTTTCCTTTGTTTATTTTTAGGATGAGAACCGTCAATTTTTTTCGTTCTTTAAGGTGGAGCCGTACTGTGAACACCGACCGATAGTGCGATCACGAATTAGAGAAGTTGGTGAAAATACACGAGTTCATCTTACCCTACGAACTGGACGAGACACAAAAAAGGGGATGTTAATTATAGCTGTAGACAAGTGACAATATATAAGATAATGTGAGTGACTCATCAACCTAACAAGGATTTATATCGAGGATTCTGTAACAGGAGAAACAAAATAACAATTTTTGAGAGAGAAGAAAGTAATTACGCTCAACCTGACCGTCAGTAATCATAAACATAGATCGAATCTTGAAGAAGAGATAAAACACTCGGATGCAAAGACACCACACTTTACCAATTATATACGTTACTCATTCGCTAGTCACGGGTTGCTTCACTGTGTAGGTTTAGATTTGTGGTCGATAATAGAGCATAATATTTCAGTGTTGTGAAATGAAATGAGAGAAAAGCTCAAATAGTATAAGGTTTTTAAACCCTTCTTAGTTAAATGATATATCACATGATTCTATCACTTGTATATAAAACATATTCATGTTTAAATTTTATTTTGCCACTGAGAACTAACGCTCACTTGAAAAGTTAAATAAGGGCAGTCGTGGCCGAGTGGTTAAGGCGATGGACTAGAAATCCATTGGGTTTTTCCCGCGTAGGTTCGAATCCTATCGACTGCGAAACATCTACCACTTTTGCCTACTTCTTTTTTTTTAATTTTTTTTTCGAATGGAAACAATCGACACTTTTATATGCGTAAGTAGAGCAGCTATTAAACTAAAAATTGACATACTTAGTACCCAAAACTTCACACGCTATAACATAATTGCTAAATGTTCCAACACCAGTAATTTTTTAAATAATAAGAATCCTTAGAGTCCATGTCTTTAAAAGTTAGTTGGTAAATAATACAACACTTGATCGTTTTACAATAAATGTATATATGAAAAGTTATCCATAATATGTCACAATTACTCTCTCTAAAACATTTCGCTGAACTCTAGCAGAATTCATTGAAATTAGTTGACAAGAATTTCATAGAGGAATGTTGTTAGAAACTAATAATAGTGCTAACGATTCCACTTCTCTGAGGATATTCAAACTTACATCATTCACAGTCGGTAGGATTCCAACCTACATGGGAGTATCCCAATGGATTTCAAATCCTTCGTTTTAACCACTCGGCCACAATTGCCGTCATCACATTTCTAATTTAAGTTTTAAACACTAATCTTACTAAGTATTGCAAGTTTAAACATCACGTTGATATTACTCAAATGCATTTTCCATCATGTTTTCTATTGAAGCAAAATATAACGTACAATACTTGCAGAAGTTCGCTGTCCCATCCATTGTGATGAAGATGAATTTAAGCATAAGCAGACGATGTATTGTTTTCGGCAAAGACTGTAACTGTGTAACATTTACTGATGACAAAGAACGGCTCATAAAACCTGGAACGCTTAAAATCAGAACGTAACACTAAAAATTATCTTTTCCTTTAATTATTCTGTCTTTCTGAAAGAAATCGTTTTGCAACTTATATCTCAGGCTAGATGTCTTCACACAAAAATCGAACCGTAAACAAAGGAGGATGTGAGAGGTGAAAGTAACAAGCCCAACGGTTGTTGGACCGAGACTTGAGACATTCGCCAAATTTTTTATATTAATATAAAAAAGGATAAAAATAAAGAAAATGAGTTTCCAAACGATAAAAATACAAATTCCACTTTCAATTTTAATAAGCAATATTTCAAAACCTTAAATAAACTATGCAATAAAGATTTATTTATTTGTTGAGCTCGATTATTGGTAAGTTACCTGCATTGAACGACTTCTTTTTATCCTTTCTAATACTTTTGTCTTACGGATATTGGTCTTTCTTTGTTTGCTTCGGTTTTACGTGGGAAGAGTATTCGTTTCGTCTATACACTCTCGCCATACACGTACCGACTGAGTACATATATTGATAAAGGCATGTAGTCAAAACTTGTGAGTGGGAAAGAAAAACACAGATATAATCTTTTGTTTTAATTTGTTTTCAATTAAAAGAAAATATTATTCTATCCTTCTACAAGCCATTTGTTAGGACACCACAACAAAGTTTTGCAAATTCCTGTAGAAAATATTTTTGAACGACAACCTTCAAACGTGCGAACACATCATGTGCGTCCTTTCCACGATGTCGAGATACTACGTAGGGTAAATAAGTATAAAAAGTTTTATGATTATAATTCTTCAAACATACTAATTGTTGTAGAGTGAAGTGAACTTTGAACGCTGAAGAAGATAAGAACTTATTGAATAAATATTAAATTGTGAAGATGAAACCAAAGAGAAGTTATCATTTCTATTTATTAAAGCTCATTAAGAATTTAAAACACGAGACGTGTGAACTTGGGTTTGAACTTAGAAATGATTTTAATGTCACGACAACATAAATATGAAGAGAGAGCTCACAGTAAAACCGAACTAGAGCTGTTTTAAAGGCCACTTTTAGCCGATAAAATTATTAAAAATACTGGATGTGAAATTGTTTTTCCTCTGTTACTAAAGGGCTATCTTTGTCTAGCGTCACATTTTTTGGAGCTACAGACAAGAACGAAGACACGGCTAGGGCTACATTGATCTAAAAGTGATATTTTGACGGCTCAAAGGACTAGCATGTTCTTTCATGTAGTACAGACGTGCGACCGTTCGAAATATTTGCGATCAACCCACGTCCTTTGCGAGAATTATAACTTTGATTCCAATTGGGTAAAAGTAGGTCATATTCGTGGATGACCGTTCTCTGATAAGGAATGGTTGAATATTAATTGGAGACATCACGATTTCAGTTTGAAAAGGTTTGTGTTTAAAAAACTATATTCTAAGTCAGAAACTGTGACAAGGTTCACAGCACAGACGTTTTTCCTTTGTTTATTTTTTAGGATGAGAACCGTCAATTTTTTTCGTTCTTTAAGGTGGAGCCGTACTGTGAACACCGACCGATAGTGCGATCACGAATTAGAGAAGTTGGTGAAAATACACGAGTTCATCTTACCCTACGAACTGGACGAGACACAAAAAGGGGATGTTAATTATAGTTGTAGACAAGTGACAATATATAAGATAATGTGAGTGACTCATCAACCTAACAAGGATTTATATCGAGGATTCTGTAACAGGAGAAACAAAATAACAATTTTTGAGAGAGAAGAAAGTAATTACGCTCAACCTGACCGTCAGTAATCATAAACATAGATCGAATCTTGAAGAAGAGATAAAACACTCGGATGCAAAGACACCACACTTTACCAATTATATACGTTACTCATTCGCTAGTCACGGGTTGCTTCACTGTGTAGGTTTAGATTTGTGGTCGATAATAGAGCATAATATTTCAGTGTTGTGAAATGAAATGAGAGAAAAGTTCAAATAGTATAAGGTGTTTAAACTCTTCTTAGTTAAATGATATATCACATAATTCTATTACTTGTATATAAAACATATTCAAGTTTAAATTTTATTTTCCCACTGAGAACTAACGCTCACTTTAGTAAATAAGGGCAGTCGTGGCCGAGTGGTTAAGGCGATGGACTAGAAATCCATTGGGTTTTTCCCGCGTAGGTTCGAATCCTACCGACTGCGAAACATCTACCACTTTTGCCTACTTCTTTTTTTTTTAATTTTTTTTCGAATGGAAACAATCGACACTTTTATATGCGTAAGTAGAGCAGCTATTAAACTAAAAATTGACATACTTAGTACCCAAAACTTCACACGCTATAACATAATTGCTAAATGTTCCAACACCAGTAATTTTTAAATAATAAGAATCCTTAGAGTCCATGTCTTTAAAAGTTAGTTGGTAAATAATACAACACTTGATCGTTTTACAATAAATGTATATATGAAAAGTTATCCATAATATGTCACAATTACTCTCTCTAAAACATTTCGCTGAACTCTAGCAGAATTCATTGAAATTAGTTGACAAGAATTTCATAGAGGAATGTTGTTAGAAACTAATAATAGTGCTAACGATTCCACTTCTCTGAGGATATTCAAACTTACATCATTCACAGTCGGTAGGATTCCAACCTACATGGGAGTATCCCAATGGATTTCAAATCCTTCGTTTTAACCACTCGGCCACAATTGCCGTCATCACATTTCTAATTTAAGTTTTAAACACTAATCTTACTAAGTATTGCAAGTTTAAACATCACGTTGATATTACTCAAATGCATTTTCCATCATGTTTTCTATTGAAGCAAAATATAACGTACAATACTTGCAGAAGTTCGCTGTCCCATCCATTGTGATGAAGATGAATTTAAGCATAAGCAGACGATGTATTGTTTTCGGCAAAGACTGTAACTGTGTAACATTTACTGATGACAAAGAACGGCTCATAAAACCTGGAACGCTTAAAATCAGAACGTAACACTAAAAAATTATCTTTTCCTTTAATTATTCTGTCTTTCTGAAAGAAATCGTTTTGCAACTTATATCTCAGGCTAGATGTCTTCACACAAAAATCGAACCGTAAACAAAGGAGGATGTGAGAGGTGAAAGTAACAAGCCCAACGGTTGTTGGACCGAGACTTGAGACATTCGCCAAATTTTTTATATTAATATAAAAAAGGATAAAAATAAAGAAAATGAGTTTCCAAACGATAAAAATACAAATTCCACTTTCAATTTTAATAAGCAATATTTCAAAACCTTAAATAAACTATGCAATAAAGATTTATTTATTTGTTGAGCTCGATTATTGGTAAGTTACCTGCATTGAACGACTTCTTTTTATCCTTTCTAATACTTTTGTCTTACGGATATTGGTCTTTCTTTGTTTGCTTCGGTTTTACGTGGGAAGAGTATTCGTTTCGTCTATACACTCTCGCCATACACGTACCGACTGAGTACATATATTGATAAAGGCATGTAGTCAAAACTTGTGAGTGGGAAAGAAAAACACAGATATAATCTTTTGTTTTAATTTGTTTTCAATTAAAAGAAAATATTATTCTATCCTTCTACAAGCCATTTGTTAGGACACCACAACAAAGTTTTGCAAATTCCTGTAGAAAATATTTTTGAACGACAACCTTCAAACGTGCGAACACATCATGTGCGTCCTTTCCACGATGTCGAGATACTACGTAGGGTAAATAAGTATAAAAAAGTTTTATGATTATAATTCTTCAAACATACTAATTGTTGTAGAGTGAAGTGAACTTTGAACGCTGAAGAAGATAAGAACTTATTGAATAAATATTAAATTGTGAAGATGAAACCAAAGAGAAGTTATCATTTCTATTTATTAAAGCTCATTAAGAATTTAAAACACGAGACGTGTGAACTTGGGTTTGAACTTAGAAATGATTTTAATGTCACGACAACATAAATATGAAGAGAGAGCTCACAGTAAAACCGAACTAGAGCTGTTTTAAAGGCCACTTTTAGCCGATAAAATTATTAAAAATACTGGATGTGAAATTGTTTTTCCTCTGTTACTAAAGGGCTATCTTTGTCTAGCGTCACATTTTTTGGAGCTACAGACAAGAACGAAGACACGGCTAGGGCTACATTGATCTAAAAGTGATATTTTGACGGCTCAAAGGACTAGCATGTTCTTTCATGTAGTACAGACGTGCGACCGTTCGAAATATTTGCGATCAACCCACGTCCTTTGCGAGAATTATAACTTTGATTCCAATTGGGTAAAAGTAGGTCATATTCGTGGATGACCGTTCTCTGATAAGGAATGGTTGAATATTAATTGGAGACATCACGATTTCAGTTTGAAAAGGTTTGTGTTTAAAAAACTATATTCTAAGTCAGAAACTGTGACAAGGTTCACAGCACAGACGTTTTTCCTTTGTTTATTTTTAGGATGAGAACCGTCAATTTTTTTCGTTCTTTAAGGTGGAGCCGTACTGTGAACACCGACCGATAGTGCGATCACGAATTAGAGAAGTTGGTGAAAATACACGAGTTCATCTTACCCTACGAACTGGACGAGACACAAAAAGGGGATGTTAATTATAGCTGTAGACAAGTGACAATATATAAGATAATGTGAGTGACTCATCAACCTAACAAGGATTTATATCGAGGATTCTGTAACAGGAGAAACAAAATAACAATTTTTGAGAGAGAAGAAAGTAATTACGCTCAACCTGACCGTCAGTAATCATAAACATAGATCGAATCTTGAAGAAGAGATAAAACACTCGGATGCAAAGACACCACACTTTACCAATTATATACGTTACTCATTCGCTAGTCACGGGTTGCTTCACTGTGTAGGTTTAGATTTGTGGTCGATAATAGAGCATAATATTTCAGTGTTGTGAAATGAAATGAGAGAAAAGTTCAAATAGTATAAGGTTTTTAAACACTTCTTAGTTAAATGATATATCACATGATTCTATTACTTGTATATAAAACATATTCATGTTTAAATTTTATTTTGCCACTGAGAACTAACGCTCACTTGAAAAAGTAAATAAGGGCAGTCGTGGCCGAGTGGTTAAGGCGATGGACTAGAAATCCATTGGGTTTTTCCCGCGTAGGTTCGAATCCTACCGACTGCGAAACATCTACCACTTTTGCCTACTTTTTTTTTTTAAATTTTTTTTCGAATGGAAACAATCGACACTTTTATATGTGTAAGTAGAGCAGCTATTAAACTAAAAATTGACATACTTAGTACCCAAAACTTCACACGCTATAACATAATTGCTAAATGTTCCAACACCAGTAATTTTAAATAATAAGAATCCTTAGAGTCCATGTCTTTAAAAGTTAGTTGGTAAATAATACAACACTTGATCGTTTTACAATAAATGTATATATGAAAAGTTATCCATAATATGTCACAATTACTCTCTCTAAAACATTTCGCTGAACTCTAGCAGAATTCATTGAAATTAGTTGACAAGAATTTCATAGAGGAATGTTGTTAGAAACTAATAATAGTGCTAACGATTCCACTTCTCTGAGGATATTCAAACTTACATCATTCACAGTCGGTAGGATTCCAACCTACATGGGAGTATCCCAATGGATTTCAAATCCATCGTTTTAACCACTCGGCCACAATTGCCGTCATCACATTTCTAATTTAAGTTTTAAACACTAATCTTACTAAGTATTGCAATTTTAAACATCACGTTGATATTACTCAAATGCATTTTCCATCATGTTTTCTATTGAAGCAAAATATAACGTACAATACTTGCAGAAGTTCGCTGTCCCATCCATTGTGATGAAGATGAATTTAAGCATAAGCAGACGATGTATTGTTTTCGGCAAAGACTGTAACTGTGTAACATTTACTGATGACAAAGAACGGCTCATAAAACCTGGAACGCTTAAAATCAGAACGTAACACTAAAAATTATCTTTTCCTTTAATTATTCTGTCTTTCTGAAAGAAATCGTTTTGCAACTTATATCTCAGGCTAGATGTCTTCACACAAAAATCGAACCGTAAACAAAGGAGGATGTGAGAGGTGAAAGTAACAAGCGCAACGGTTGTTGGACAGAGAGTTGAGACATTCGCCAAATTTTTTATATTAATATAAAAAAGGATAAAAATAAAGAAAATGAGTTTCCAAACGATAAAAATACAAATTCCACTTTCAATTTTAATAAGCAATATTTCAAAACCTTAAATAAACTATGCAATAAAGATTTATTTATTTGTTGAGCTCGATTATTGGTAAGTTACCTGCATTGAACGACTTCTTTTTATCCTTTCTAATACTTTTGTCTTACGGATATTGGTCTTTCTTTGTTTGCTTCGGTTTTACGTGGGAAGAGTATTCGTTTCGTCTATACACTCTCGCCATACACGTACCGACTGAGTATATTTATTGATAAAGACATGTAGTCAAAACTTGTGAGTGGGAAAGAAAAACACAGATATAATATTTTGTTTTAATTTGTTTTCAATTAAAAGAAAATATTATTCTATCCTTCTTCAAGCCATTTGTTAGGACACCACAACAAAGTTTTGCAAATTCCTGAAGAAAATATTTTTGAACGACAACCTTCAAACGTGCGAACACATCATGTGCGTCCTTTCCACGATGTCAAGATCCTACGAGGGGAAATAAGTATAAAAGTTCTATGATTATAATTCTTCAAACATACTAATTGTTGTAGAGTGAAGTGAACTTTGAACGCTGAAGAAGATAAGAACTTATTGAATAAATATTAAATTGTGAAGATGAAACCAAAGAGAAGTTATCATTTCTATTTATTAAAGCTCATTAAGAATTTAAAACACGAGACGTGTGAACTTGGGTTTGAACTTAGAAATGATTTTAATGTCACGACAACATAAATATGAAGAGAGAGCTCACAGTAAAACCGAACTAGAGCTGTTTTAAAGGCCACTTTTAGCCGATAAAATTATTAAAAATACTGGATGTGAAATTGTTTTTCCTCTGTTACTAAAGGGCTATCTTTGTCTAGCGTCACATTTTTTGGAGCTACAGACAAGAACGAAGACACGGCTAGGGCTACATTGATCTAAAAGTGATATTTTGACGGCTCAAAGGACTAGCATGTTCTTTCATGTAGTACAGACGTGCGACCGTTCGAAATATTTGCGATCAACCCACGTCCTTTGCGAGAATTATAACTTTGATTCCAATTGGGTAAAAGAAGATCATATTGTTGGATGACCGTTCTCTGATAAGGAATGGTTGAATATTAATTGGAGACATCACGATTTCAGTTTGAAAAGGTTTGTGTTTAAAAAACTATATTCTAACTCAGAAACTGTGACGAGGTTCACAGCGCAGACGTTTTTCCTTTGTTTATTTTTAGGATGAGAACCGTCAATTTTTTCGTTCTTTAAGGTGGAGCCGTACTGTGAACACCGACCGATAGTGCGATCACGAATTAGAGAAGTTGGTGAAAATACACGAGTTCATCTTACCCTACGAACTGGACGAGACACAAAAAGGGGATGTTAATTATAGCTGTAGACAAGTGACAATATATAAGATAATGTGAGTGACTCATCAACCTAACAAGGATTTATATCGAGGATTCTGTAACAGGAGAAACAAAATAACAATTTTTGAGAGAGAAGAAAGTAATTACGCTCAACCTGACCGTCAGTAATCATAAACATAGATCGAATCTTGATGAAGAGATAAAACACTCGGATGCAAAGACACCACACTTTACCAATTATATACGTTACTCATTCGCTAGTCACGGGTTGCTTCACTGTGTAGGTTTAGATTTGTGGTCGATAATAGAGCATAATATTTCAGTGTTGTGAAATGAAATGAGAGAAAAGTTCAAATAGTATAAGTTTTTAACACTTCTTAGTTAAATGATATATCACATAATTCTATTACTTGTATATAAAACATATTCAAGTTTAAATTTTATTTTCCCACTGAGAACTAACGCTCACTTTAGTAAATAAGGGCAGTCGTGGCCGAGTGGTTAAGGCGATGGACTAGAAATCCATTGGGTTTTTCCCGCGTAGGTTCGAATCCTACCGACTGCGAAACATCTACCACTTTTGCCTACTTCTTTTTTTTTTAATTTTTTTTCGAATGGAAACAATCGACACTTTTATATGCGTAAGTAGAGCAGCTATTAAACTAAAAATTGACATACTTAGTACCCAAAACTTCACACGCTATAACATAATTGCTAAATGTTCCAACACCAGTAATTTTTAAATAATAAGAATCCTTAGAGTCCATGTCTTTAAAAGTTAGTTGGTAAATAATACAACACTTGATCGTTTTACAATAAATGTATATATGAAAAGTTATCCATAATATGTCACAATTACTCTCTCTAAAACATTTCGCTGAACTCTAGCAGAATTCATTGAAATTAGTTGACAAGAATTTCATAGAGGAATGTTGTTAGAAACTAATAATAGTGCTAACGATTCCACTTCTCTGAGGATATTCAAACTTACATCATTCACAGTCGGTAGGATTCCAACCTACATGGGAGTATCCCAATGGATTTCAAATCCTTCGTTTTAACCACTCGGCCACAATTGCCGTCATCACATTTCTAATTTAAGTTTTAAACACTAATCTTACTAAGTATTGCAATTTTAAACATCACGTTGATATTACTCAAATGCATTTTCCATCATGTTTTCTATTGAAGCAAAATATAACGTACAATACTTGCAAAAGTTCGCTGTCCCATCCATTGTGATGAAGATGAATTTAAGCATAAGCAGACGATGTATTGTTTTCGGCAAAGACTGTAACTGTGTAACATTTACTGATGACAAAGAACGGCTCATAAAACCTGGAACGCTTAAAATCAGAACGTAACACTAAAAATTATCTTTTCCTTTAATTATTCTGTCTTTCTGAAAGTAATCGTTTTGCAACTTATATCTCAGGCTAGATGTCTTCACACAAGAATCGAACCGTAAACAAAAGAGGATGTGAGAGGTGAAAGTAACAAGCCCAACGGTTGTTGGACAGAGAGTTGAGACATTCGCCAAATTTTTTATATTAATATAAAAAAGGATAAAAATAAAGAAAATGAGTTTCCAAACGATAAAAATACAAATTCCACTTTCAATATTTAATAAGCAATATTTCAAAACCTTAAATAAACTATGCAATAAAGATTTATTTATTTGTTGTGCTCGATTATTGGTAAGTTACCTGCATTGAACGACTTCTTTTTATCCTTTCTAATACTTTTGTCTTACGGATATTGGTCTTTCTTTGTTTGCTTCGGTTTTACGTGGGAAGAGTATTCGTTTCGTCTATACACTCTCGCCATACACGTACCGACTGAGTATATTTATTGATAAAGACATGTAGTCAAAACTTGTGAGTGGGAAAGAAAAACACAGATATAATATTTTGTTTTAATTTGTTTTCAATTAAAAGAAAATATTATTCTATCATTCTTCGAGCCATTTGTTAGGACACCACAACAAAGTTTTGCAAATTCCTGAAGAAAATATTTTTGAACGACAACCTTCAAACGTGCGAACTTATCATGTGCGTCCTTTCCACGATATCAAGATCCTACGAGGGAAATAAGTATAAAAGTTCTATGATTATAATTCTTCAAACATACTAATTCTTGTAGAGTGAAGTGAACTTTGAACGCTGAAGAAGCTAAGAACTTATTGAATAAATATTAAATTGTGAAGATGAAACCAAAGAGAAGTTATCATTTCTATTTATTAAAGCTCATTAAGAATTTAAAACACGAGACGTGTGAACTTGGGTTTGAACTTAGAAATGATTTTAATGTCACGACAACATAAATATGAAGAGAGAGCTCACAGTAAAACCGAACTAGAGCTGTTTTAAAGGCCACTTTTAGCCGATAAAATTATTAAAAATACTGGATGTGAAATTGTTTTTCCTCTGTTACTAAAGGGCTATCTTTGTCTAGCGTCACATTTTTTGGAGCTACAGACAAGAACGAAGACACGGCTAGGGCTACATTAATCTAAAAGTGATATTTTAACTCCTCGACGGCTCAAAGGAGTAACATGTTCTATCATGTAGTACAGACGTGCGACCGTTCGAAATATTTGCGATCAACCCACGTCCTTTGCGAGAATTATAACTTTGATTCCAATTGGGTAAAAGAAGATCATATTGTTGGATGACCGTTCTCTGATAAGGAATGATTAGATATTAATTGGAGACATCACGATTTCAGTTTGAAAAGGTTTCTGTTTAAAAAACTATATTCTAACTCAGAAACTGTGACGAGGTTCACAGCGCAGACGTTTTTCCTTTGTTTATTTTTAGGATGAGAACCGTCAATTTTTTTCGTTCTTTAAGGTGGAGCCGTATTGTGAACACCGACCGATAGTGCGATCACGCATGAGAGAAGTTGGTGAAAATATACGAGTTCATCTTACCCTACGAACTGGACGAGACACAAAAAGGGGATGTTAATTATAGCTGTAGACAAGTGACAATATATAAGATAATGTGAGTGACTCATCAACCTAACAAGGATTTATATCGAGGATTCTGTAACATGAGAAACAAAATAACAATTTTTGAGAGAGAAGAAAGTAATTACGCTCAACCTGACCGTCAGTAATGATAAAC
Organism: Tachypleus tridentatus; assembly: GCF_004210375.1. NCBI lineage: Eukaryota > Metazoa > Arthropoda > Merostomata > Xiphosura > Limulidae > Tachypleus > Tachypleus tridentatus. The sequence goes on along the minus strand of NC_134832.1, from coordinate 161,103,364 downwards.
ATAGATCGAATCTTGATGAAGAGATAAAACACTCGGATGCAAAGACACCACACTTTACCAATTATATACGTTACTCATTCGCTAGTCACGGGTTGCTTCACTGTGTAGGTTTAGATTTGTGGTCGATAATAGAGCATAATATTTCAGTGTTGTGAAATGAAATGAGAGAAAAGTTCAAATAGTATAAGTTTTTAACACTTCTTAGTTAAATGATATATCACATAATTCTATTACTTGTATATAAAACATATTCAAGTTTAAATTTTATTTTCCCACTGAGAACTAACGCTCACTTTAGTAAATAAGGGCAGTCGTGGCCGAGTGGTTAAGGCGATGGACTAGAAATCCATTGGTTTTTCCCGCGTAGGTTCGAATCCTACCGACTGCGAAACATCTACCACTTTTGCCTACTTTTTTTTTTTTAATTTTTTTTTCGAATGGAAACAATCGACACTTTTATATGTGTAAGTAGAGCAGCTATTAAACTAAAAATTGACATACTTAGTACCCAAAACTTCACACGCTATAACATAATTGCTAAATGTTCCAACACCAGTAATTTTTAAATAATAAGAATCCTTAGAGTCCATGTCTTTAAAAGTTAGTTGGTAAATAATACAACACTTGATCGTTTTACAATAAATGTATATATGAAAAGTTATCCATAATATGTCACAATTACTCTCTCTAAAACATTTCGCTGAACTCTAGCAGAATTCATTCAAATTAGTTGACAAGAATTTCATAGAGGAATGTTGTTAGAAACTAATAATAGCGCTAACGATTCCACTTCTCTGAGGATATTCAAACTTACATCATTCACAGTCGGTAGGATTCGAACCTACATGGGAGTATCCCAATGGATTTCAAATCCATCGTTTTAACCACTCGGCCACAATTGCCGTCATCACATTTCTAATTTAAGTTTTAAACACTAATCTTACTAAGTATTGCAATTTTAAACATCACGTTGATATTACTCAAATGCATTTTCCATCATGTTTTCTATTGAAGCAAAATATAACGTACAATACTTGCAAAAATTCGCTGTCCCATCCATTGTGATGAAGATGAATTTAAGCATAAGCAGACGATGTATTGTTTTCGGCAAAGTCTGTAACTGTGTAACATTTACTGATGACAAAGAACGGCTCATAAAACCTGGAACGCTTAAAATCAGAACGTAACATTAAAAATTATCTTTTCCTTTAATTATTCTGTCTTTCTGAAAGTAATCGTTTTGCAACTTATATCTCAGGCTAGATGTCTTCACACAAGAATCGAACCGTAAACAAAAGAGGATGTGAGAGGTGAAAGTAACAAGCGCAACGGTTGTTGGACAGAGAGTTGAGACATTCGCCAAATTTTTTATATTAATATAAAAAAGGATAAAAATAAAGAAAATGAGTTTTCAAACGATAAAAATACAAATTTCACTTTCAATATTTAATAAGCAATATTTCAAAACCTTAAATAAACTATGCAATAAAGATTTATTTATTTGTTGTGCTCGATTATTGGTAAGTTACCTGCATTGAACGACTTCTTTTATCCTTTCTAATACTTTTGTCTTACGGATATTGGTCTTTCTTTGTTTGCTTCGGTTTTACGTGGGAAGAGTATTCGTTTCGTCTATACACTCTCGCCATACACGTACCGACTGAGTATATTTATTGATAAAGACATGTAGTCAAAACTTGTGAGTGGGAAAGAAAAACACAGATATAATATTTTGTTTTAATTTGTTTTCAATTAAAAGAAAATATTATTCTATCATTCTTCGAGCCATTTGTTAGGACACCACAACAAAGTTTTGCAAATTCCTGAAGAAAATATTTTTGAACGACAACCTTCAAACGTGCGAACTTATCATGTGCGTCCTTTCCACGATATCAAGATCCTACGAGGGAAATAAGTATAAAAGTTCTATGATTATAATTCTTCAACCATACTAATTCTTGTAGAGTGAAGTGAACTTTGAACGCTGAAGAAGCTAAGAACTTATTGAATAAATATTAAATTGTGAAGATGAAACCAAAGAGAAGTTATCATTTCTATTTATTAAAGCTCATTAAGAATTTAATACACGAGACGTGTGAACTTGGGTTTGAACTTAGAAATGATTTTCATGTTACGACAACATAAATATGAAGAGAGAGCTCACAGTAAAACCGAACTAGAGCTGTTTTAAAGGCCACTTTTAGCCGATAAAATTATTAAAAATACTGGATGTGAAATTGTTTTTCCTCTGTTACTAAAGGGCTATCTTTGTCTAGCGTCACATTTTTCGAAGCTACAGACAAGAACGAAGACACGGCTAGGGCTACATTAATCTAAAAGTGATATTTTGACGGCTCAAAGGACTAGCATGTTCTTTCATGTAGTACAGAGGTGCGACCGTTCGAAATATTTGCGATCAATTCACGTCCTTTGCGAGAATTATAACTTTGATTCCAATTGGGTAAAAGAAGGTCATATTGTTGGATGACCGTTCTCTGATAAGGAATGATTAGATATTAATTGGAGACATCACGATTTCAGTTTGAAAAGGTTTCTGTTTAAAAAACTATATTCTAACTCAGAAACTGTGACGAGGTTCACAGCACAGACGTTTTTCCTTTGTTTATTTTAGGATGAGAACCGTCAATTTTTTCGTTCTTTAAGGTGGAGCCGTATTGTGAACACCGACCGATAGTGCGATCACGCATGAGAGAAGTTGGTGAAAATATACGAGTTCATCTTACCCTACGAACTGGACGAGACACAAAAGGGGATGTTAATTATAGCTGCAGACAAGTGACAATATGTAAGATAATGTGAGTGACTCGTGAACCTAACAAGGATTACTATCGAGGATTCTGTAACAGGAGAAACAACATAACAATTTTGAGAGAGAAAAAAGTAATTACGCTCAACCTGACCGTCAGTAATCATAAACATAGATCGAATCTTGATGAAGAGATAAAACACTCGGATGCAAAGACACCACACTTTACCAATTATATATATTCGCTAGTCACGGGTTGCTGCACTGTGTAGGTTTAGATTTGTGGTCGATAATAGAGCATAATATTTCAGTGTTGTGAAATGAAATGAGAGAAAAGTTCAAATAGTATAAGGTTTTAAACACTTCTTAGTTAAATGATATATCACATGATTCTATTACTTGTATATAAAACATATTCATGTTTAAATTTTATTTTTCCACTGAGAACTAACGCTCACTTGAAAAGTAAATAAGGGCAGTCGTGGCCGAGTGGTTAAGGCGATGGACTAGAAATCCATTGGGTTTTCCCGCGTAGGTTCGAATCCTACCGACTGCGAAACATCTACCACTTTTACCTACTTCTTTTTTTTTTAATTTTTTTTTCGAAGGGAAACAATCGACACTTTTATATGTGTAAGTAGAGCAGCTATTAAACTAAAAATTGACATACTTAGTACCCAAAACTTCATACGCTATAACATAATTGCTAAATGTTCCAACACCAGTAATTTTAAATAATAAGAATCCTTAGAGTCCATGTCTTTAAAAGTTAGTTGGTAAATAATACAACACTTGATCGTTTTACAATAAATGTATATATGAAAAGTTATCCATAATATGTCACAATTACTCTCTCTAAAACATTTCGCTGAACTCTAGCAGAATTCATTGAAATTAGTTGACAAGAATTTCATAGAGGAATGTTGTTAGAAACTAATAATAGTGCTAACGATTCCACTTCTCTGAGGATATTCAAACTTACATCATTCACAGTCGGTAGGATTCGAACCTACATGGGAGTATCCCAATGGATTTCAATTCCATCGTTTTAACCACTCGGCCACAATTGCCGTCATCACATTTCTAATTTAAGTTTTAAACACTAATCTTACTAAGTATTGCAATTTTAAACATCACGTTGATATTACTCAAATGCATTTTCCATCATGTTTTCTATTGAAGCAAAATATAACGTACAATACTTGCAAAAGTTCGCTGTCCCATCCATTGTGATGAAGATGAATTTAAGCATAAGCAGACGATGTATTGTTTTCGGCAACGTCTGTAACTGTGTAACATTTACTGATGACAAAGAACGGCTCATAAAACCTGGAACGCTTAAAATCAGAACGTAACACTAAAATTATCTTTTCCTTTAATTATTCTGTCTTTCTGAAAGTAATCGTTTTGCAACTTATATCTCAGGCTAGATGTCTTCACACAAAAATCGAACCGTAAACAAAGGAGGATGTGAGAGGTGAAAGTAACAAGCGCAACGGTTGTTGGACAGAGAGTTGAGACATTCGCCAAATTTTTTATATTAATATAAAAAAGGATAAAAATAAAGAAAATGAGTTTCCAAACGATAAAAATACAAATTCCACTTTCAATATTTAATAAGCAATATTTCAAAACCTTAAATAAACTATGCAATAAAGATTTATTTATTTGTTGTGCTCGATTATTGGTAAGTTACCTGCATTGAACGACTTCTTTTATCCTTTCTAATACTTTTGTCTTACGGATATTGGTCTTTCTTTGTTTGCTTCGGTTTTACGTGGGAAGAGTATTCGTTTCGTCTATACACTCTCGCCATACACGTACCGACTGAGTATATTTATTGATAAAGACATGTAGTCAAAACTTGTGAGTGGGAAAGAAAACACAGATATAATATTTTGTTTTAATTTGTTTTCAATTAAAAGAAAATATTATTCTATCATTCTTCGAGCCATTTGTTAGGACACCACAACAAAGTTTTGCAAATTCCTGAAGAAAATATTTTTGAACGACAACCTTCAAACGTGCGAACTTATCATGTGCGTCCTTTCCACGATATCAAGATCCTACGAGGGAAATAAGTATAAAAGTTCTATGATTATAATTCTTCAACCATACTAATTCTTGTAGAGTGAAGTGAACTTTGAACGCTGAAGAAGCTAAGAACTTATTGAATAAATATTAAATTGTGAAGATGAAACCAAAGAGAAGTTATCATTTCTATTTATTAAAGCTCATTAAGAATTTAATACACGAGACGTGTGAACTTGGGTTTGAACTTAGAAATGATTTTCATGTTACGACAACATAAATATGAAGAGAGAGCTCACAGTAAAACCGAACTAGAGCTGTTTTAAAGGCCACTTTTAGCCGATAAAATTATTAAAAATACTGGATGTGAAATTGTTTTTCCTCTGTTACTAAAGGGCTATCTTTGTCTAGCGTCACATTTTTCGAAGCTACAGACAAGAACGAAGACACGGCTAGGGCTACATTAATCTAAAAGTGATATTTTGACGGCTCAAAGGACTAGCATGTTCTTTCATGTAGTACAGACGTGCGACCGTTCGAAATATTTGCGATCAATTCACGTCCTTTGCGAGAATTATAACTTTGATTCCAATTGGGTAAAAGAAGGTCATATTGTTGGATGACCGTTCTCTGATAAGGAATGATTAGATATTAATTGGAGACATCACGATTTCAGTTTGAAAAGGTTTCTGTTTAAAAAACTATATTCTAACTCAGAAACTGTGACGAGGTTCACAGCACAGACGTTTTTCCTTTGTTTATTTTTAGGATGAGAACCGTCAATTTTTTTCGTTCTTTAAGGTGGAGCCGTATTGTGAACACCGACCGATAGTGCGATCACGCATGAGAGAAGTTGGTGAAAATATACGAGTTCATCTTACCCTACGAACTGGACGAGACACAAAAAGGGGATGTTAATTATAGCTGCAGACAAGTGACAATATGTAAGATAATGTGAGTGACTCGTGAACCTAACAAGGATTACTATCGAGGATTCTGTAACAGGAGAAACAACATAACAATTTTTGAGAGAGAAAAAAGTAATTACGCTCAACCTGACCGTCAGTAATCATAAACATAGATCGAATCTTGATGAAGAGATAAAACACTCGGATGCAAAGACACCACACTTTGCCAATTATATAGCCACGGTTGCTGCACTGTGTAGGTTTAGATTTGTGGTCGATAATAGAGCATAATATTTCAGTGTTGTGAAATGAAATGAGAGAAAAGCTCAAATAGTATAAGGTTTTTAAACACTTCTTAGTTAAATGATATATCACATGATTCTATTACTTGTATATAAAACATATTCATGTTTAAATTTTATTTTGCCACTGAGAACTAACGCTCACTTGAAAAACTAAATAAGGGCAGTCGTGGCCGAGTGGTTAAGGCGATGGACTAGAAATCCATTGGGTTTTTCCCGCGTAGGTTCGAATCCTACCGACTGCGAAACATCTACCACTTTTGCCTACTTCTTTTTTTTTTAATTTTTTTTCGAATGGAAACAATCGACACTTTTATATGTGTAAGTAGAGCAGCTATTAAACTAAAATTGACATACTTAGTACCCAAAACTTCACACGCTATAACATAATTGCTAAATGTTCCAACACCAGTAATTTTAAATAATAAGAATCCTTAGAGTCCATGTCTTTAAAAGTTAGTTGGTAAATAATACAACACTTGATCGTTTTACAATAAATGTATATATGAAAAGTTATCCATAATATGTCACAATTACTCTCTCTAAAACATTTCGCTGAACTCTAGCAGAATTCATTGAAATTAGTTGACAAGAATTTCATAGAGGAATGTTGTTAGAAACTAATAATAGTGCTAACGATTCCACTTCTCTGAGGATATTCAAACTTACATCATTCACAGTCGGTAGGATTCGAACCTACATGGGAGTATCCCAATGGATTTCAATTCCATCGTTTTAACCACTCGGCCACAATTGCCGTCATCACATTTCTAATTTAAGTTTTAAACACTAATCTTACTAAGTATTGCAATTTTAAACATCACGTTGATATTACTCAAATGCATTTTCCATCATGTTTTCTATTGAAGCAAAATATAACGTACAATACTTGCAAAAGTTCGCTGTCCCATCCATTGTGATGAAGATGAATTTAAGCATAAGCAGACGATGTATTGTTTTCGGCAACGTCTGTAACTGTGTAACATTTACTGATGACAAAGAACGGCTCATAAAACCTGGAACGCTTAAAATCAGAACGTAACACTAAAATTATCTTTTCCTTTAATTATTCTGTCTTTCTGAAAGTAATCGTTTTGCAACTTATATCTCAGGCTAGATGTCTTCACACAAAAATCGAACCGTAAACAAAGGAGGATGTGAGAGGTGAAAGTAACAAGCGCAACGGTTGTTGGACAGAGAGTTGAGACATTCGCCAAATTTTATATAATAAAAATGATAAAAATAAAGAAAATGAGTTTCCAAACGATAAAATACAAATTCCACTTTCAATATTTAATAAGCAATATTTCAAAACCTTAAATAAACTATGCAATAAAGATTTATTTATTTGTTGTGCTCGATTATTGGTAAGTTACCTGCATTGAACGACTTCTTTTATCCTTTCTAATACTTTTGTCTTACGGATATTGGTCTTTCTTTGTTTGCTTCGGTTTTACGTGGGAAGAGTATTCGTTTCGTCTATACACTCTCGCCATACACGTACCGACTGAGTATATTTATTGATAAAGACATGTAGTCAAAACTTGTGAGTGGGAAAGAAAAACACAGATATAATATTTTGTTTTAATTTGTTTTCAATTAAAAGAAAATATTATTCTATCATTCTTCGAGCCATTTGTTAGGACACCACAACAAAGTTTTGCAAATTCCTGAAGAAAATATTTTTGAACGACAACCTTCAAACGTGCGAACTTATCATGTGCGTCCTTTCCACGATATCAAGATCCTACGAGGGAAATAAGTATAAAAGTTCTATGATTATAATTCTTCAACCATACTAATTCTTGTAGAGTGAAGTGAACTTTGAACGCTGAAGAAGCTAAGAACTTATTGAATAAATATTAAATTGTGAAGATGAAACCAAAGAGAAGTTATCATTTCTATTTATTAAAGCTCATTAAGAATTTAATACACGAGACGTGTGAACTTGGGTTTGAACTTAGAAATGATTTTCATGTTACGACAACATAAATATGAAGAGAGAGCTCACAGTAAAACCGAACTAGAGCTGTTTTAAAGGCCACTTTTAGCCGATAAAATTATTAAAAATACTGGATGTGAAATTGTTTTTCCTCTGTTACTAAAGGGCTATCTTTGTCTAGCGTCACATTTTTCGAAGCTACAGACAAGAACGAAGACACGGCTAGGGCTACATTAATCTAAAAGTGATATTTTGACGGCTCAAAGGACTAGCATGTTCTTTCATGTAGTACAGACGTGCGACCGTTCGAAATATTTGCGATCAATTCACGTCCTTTGCGAGAATTATAACTTTGATTCCAATTGGGTAAAAGAAGGTCATATTGTTGGATGACCGTTCTCTGATAAGGAATGATTAGATATTAATTGGAGACATCACGATTTCAGTTTGAAAAGGTTTCTGTTTAAAAAACTATATTCTAACTCAGAAACTGTGACGAGGTTCACAGCACAGACGTTTTTCCTTTGTTTATTTTAGGATGAGAACCGTCAATTTTTTCGTTCTTTAAGGTGGAGCCGTATTGTGAACACCGACCGATAGTGCGATCACGCATGAGAGAAGTTGGTGAAAATATACGAGTTCATCTTACCCTACGAACTGGACGAGACACAAAAGGGGATGTTAATTATAGCTGCAGACAAGTGACAATATGTAAGATAATGTGAGTGACTCGTGAACCTAACAAGGATTACTATCGAGGATTCTGTAACAGGAGAAACAACATAACAATTTTGAGAGAGAAAAAAGTAATTACGCTCAACCTGACCGTCAGTAATCATAAACATAGATCGAATCTTGATGAAGAGATAAAACACTCGGATGCAAAGACACCACACTTTACCAATTATATACGCTACTATTGGCTAGCCACGGGTTGCTGCACTGTGTAGGTTTAGATTTGTGGTCGATAATAGAGCATAATATTTCAGTGTTGTGAAATGAAATGAGAGAAAAGTTCAAATAGTATAAGGTTTTAAACACTTCTTAGTTAAATGATATATCACATGATTCTATTACTTGTATATAAAACATATTCATGTTTAAATTTTATTTTTCCACTGAGAACTAACGCTCACTTGAAAAATAAATAAGGGCAGTCGTGGCCGAGTGGTTAAGGCGATGGACTAGAAATCCATTGGGTTTTTCCCGCGTAGGTTCGAATCCTACCGACTGCGAAACATCTACCACTTTTGCCTACTTTTTTTTTTTTTAAATTTTTTTTCGAATGGAAACAATCGACACTTTTATATGTGTAAGTAGAGCAGCTATTAAACTAAAATTGACATACTTAGTACCCAAAACTTCACACGCTATAACATAATTGCTAAATGTTCCAACACCAGTAATTTTAAATAATAAGAATCCTTAGAGTCCATGTCTTTAAAAGTTAGTTGGTAAATAATACAACACTTGATCGTTTTACAATAAATGTATATATGAAAAGTTATCCATAATATGTCACAATTACTCTCTCTAAAACATTTCGCTGAACTCTAGCAGAATTCATTGAAATTAGTTGACAAGAATTTCATAGAGGAATGTTGTTAGAAACTAATAATAGTGCTAACGATTCCACTTCTCTGAGGATATTCAAACTTACATCATTCACAGTCGGTAGGATTCGAACCTACATGGGAGTATCCCAATGGATTTCAATTCCATCGTTTTAACCACTCGGCCACAATTGCCGTCATCACATTTCTAATTTAAGTTTTAAACACTAATCTTACTAAGTATTGCAATTTTAAACATCACGTTGATATTACTCAAATGCATTTTCCATCATGTTTTCTATTGAAGCAAAATATAACGTACAATACTTGCAAAAGTTCGCTGTCCCATCCATTGTGATGAAGATGAATTTAAGCATAAGCAGACGATGTATTGTTTTCGGCAACGTCTGTAACTGTGTAACATTTACTGATGACAAAGAACGGCTCATAAAACCTGGAACGCTTAAAATCAGAACGTAACACTAAAATTATCTTTTCCTTTAATTATTCTGTCTTTCTGAAAGTAATCGTTTTGCAACTTATATCTCAGGCTAGATGTCTTCACACAAAAATCGAACCGTAAACAAAGGAGGATGTGAGAGGTGAAAGTGACAAGCGCAACGGTTGTTGGACAGAGAGTTGAGACATTCGCCAAATTTTATATAAAAATTATAAAAATAAAGAAAATGAGTTTCCAAACGATAAAAATACAAATTCCACTTTCAATATTTAATAAGCAATATTTCAAAACCTTAAATAAACTATGCAATAAAGATTTATTTATTTGTTGTGCTCGATTATTGGTAAGTTACCTGCATTCAACGACTTCTTTTATCCTTTCTAATACTTTTGTCTTACGGATATTGGTCTTTCTTTGTTTGCTTCGGTTTTACGTGGGAAGAGTATTCGTTTCGTCTATACACTCTCGCCATACACGTACCGACTGAGTATATTTATTGATAAAGACATGTAGTCAAAACTTGTGAGTGGGAAAGAAAAACACAGATATAATATTTTGTTTTAATTTGTTTTCAATTAAAAGAAAATATTATTCTATCATTCTTCGAGCCATTTGTTAGGACACCACAACAAAGTTTTGCAAATTCCTGAAGAAAATATTTTTGAACGACAACCTTCAAACGTGCGAACTTATCATGTGCGTCCTTTCCACGATATCAAGATCCTACGAGGGAAATAAGTATAAAAGTTCTATGATTATAATTCTTCAACCATACTAATTCTTGTAGAGTGAAGTGAACTTTGAACGCTGAAGAAGCTAAGAACTTATTGAATAAATATTAAATTGTGAAGATGAAACCAAAGAGAAGTTATCATTTCTATTTATTAAAGCTCATTAAGAATTTAATACACGAGACGTGTGAACTTGGGTTTGAACTTAGAAATGATTTTCATGTTACGACAACATAAATATGAAGAGAGAGCTCACAGTAAAACCGAACTAGAGCTGTTTTAAAGGCCACTTTTAGCCGATAAAATTATTAAAAATACTGGATGTGAAATTGTTTTTCCTCTGTTACTAAAGGGCTATCTTTGTCTAGCGTCACATTTTTCGAAGCTACAGACAAGAACGAAGACACGGCTAGGGCTACATTAATCTAAAAGTGATATTTTGACGGCTCAAAGGACTAGCATGTTCTTTCATGTAGTACAGACGTGCGACCGTTCGAAATATTTGCGATCAATTCACGTCCTTTGCGAGAATTATAACTTTGATTCCAATTGGGTAAAAGAAGGTCATATTGTTGGATGACCGTTCTCTGATAAGGAATGATTAGATATTAATTGGAGACATCACGATTTCAGTTTGAAAAGGTTTCTGTTTAAAAAACTATATTCTAACTCAGAAACTGTGACGAGGTTCACAGCACAGACGTTTTTCCTTTGTTTATTTTAGGATGAGAACCGTCAATTTTTTCGTTCTTTAAGGTGGAGCCGTATTGTGAACACCGACCGATAGTGCGATCACGCATGAGAGAAGTTGGTGAAAATATACGAGTTCATCTTACCCTACGAACTGGACGAGACACAAAAGGGGATGTTAATTATAGCTGCAGACAAGTGACAATATGTAAGATAATGTGAGTGACTCGTGAACCTAACAAGGATTACTATCGAGGATTCTGTAACAGGAGAAACAACATAACAATTTTGAGAGAGAAAAAAGTAATTACGCTCAACCTGACCGTCAGTAATCATAAACATAGATCGAATCTTGATGAAGAGATAAAACACTCGGATGCAAAGACACCACACTTTATCAATTATATACGCTACTGATTGGCTAGCCACGGGTTGCTGCACTGTGTAGGTTTAGTTTTGTGGTCGATAATAGAGCATAATATTTCAGTGTTGTGAAATGAAATGAGAGAAAAGTTCAAATAGTATAAGGTTTTAAACACTTCTTAGTTAAATGATATATCACATGATTCTATTACTTGTATATAAAACATATTCATGTTTAAATTTTATTTTGCCACTGAGAACTAACGCTCACTTTAGTAAATAAGGGCAGTCGTGGCCGAGTGGTTAAGGCGATGGACTAGAAATCCATTGGGTTTTCCCGCGTAGGTTCGAATCCTACCGACTGCGAAACATCTACCACTTTTGCCTACTTCTTTTTTTTTAATATTTTTTTCGAATGGAAACAATCGACACTTTTATATGTGTAAGTAGAGCAGCTATTAAACTAAAAATTGACATACTTAGTACCCAAAACTTCACACGCTATAACATAATTGCTAAATGTTCCAACACCAGTAATTTTAAATAATAAGAATCCTTAGAGTCCATGTCTTTAAAAGTTAGTTGGTAAATAATACAACACTTGATCGTTTTACAATAAATGTATATATGAAAAGTTATCCATAATATGTCACAATTACTCTCTCTAAAACATTTCGCTGAACTCTAGCAGAATTCATTGAAATTAGTTGACAAGAATTTCATAGAGGAATGTTGTTAGAAACTAATAATAGTGCTAACGATTCCACTTCTCTGAGGATATTCAAACTTACATCATTCACAGTCGGTAGGATTCGAACCTACATGGGAGTATCCCAATGGATTTCAATTCCATCGTTTTAACCACTCGGCCACAATTGCCGTCATCACATTTCTAATTTAAGTTTTAAACACTAATCTTACTAAGTATTGCAATTTTAAACATCACGTTGATATTACTCAAATGCATTTTCCATCATGTTTTCTATTGAAGCAAAATATAACGTACAATACTTGCAAAAGTTCGCTGTCCCATCCATTGTGATGAAGATGAATTTAAGCATAAGCAGACGATGTATTGTTTTCGGCAACGTCTGTAACTGTGTAACATTTACTGATGACAAAGAACGGCTCATAAAACCTGGAACGCTTAAAATCAGAACGTAACACTAAAATTATCTTTTCCTTTAATTATTCTGTCTTTCTGAAAGTAATCGTTTTGCAACTTATATCTCAGGCTAGATGTCTTCACACAAAAATCGAACCGTAAACAAAGGAGGATGTGAGAGGTGAAAGTAACAAGCGCAACGGTTGTTGGACAGAGAGTTGAGACATTCGCCAAATTTTTTTATATATAAAAATGATAAAAATAAAGAAAATGAGTTTCCAAACGATAAAAATACAAATTCCACTTTCAATATTTAATAAGCAATATTTCAAAACCTTAAATAAACTATGCAATAAAGATTTATTTATTTGTTGTGCTCGATTATTGGTAAGTTACCTGCATTGAACGACTTCTTTTATCCTTTCTAATACTTTTGTCTTACGGATATTGGTCTTTCTTTGTTTGCTTCGGTTTTACGTGGGAAGAGTATTCGTTTCGTCTATACACTCTCGCCATACACGTACCGACTGAGTATATTTATTGATAAAGACATGTAGTCAAAACTTGTGAGTGGGAAAGAAAACACAGATATAATATTTTGTTTTAATTTGTTTTCAATTAAAAGAAAATATTATTCTATCATTCTTCGAGCCATTTGTTAGGACACCACAACAAAGTTTTGCAAATTCCTGAAGAAAATATTTTTGAACGACAACCTTCAAACGTGCGAACTTATCATGTGCGTCCTTTCCACGATATCAAGATCCTACGAGGGAAATAAGTATAAAAGTTCTATGATTATAATTCTTCAACCATACTAATTCTTGTAGAGTGAAGTGAACTTTGAACGCTGAAGAAGCTAAGAACTTATTGAATAAATATTAAATTGTGAAGATGAAACCAAAGAGAAGTTATCATTTCTATTTATTAAAGCTCATTAAGAATTTAATACACGAGACGTGTGAACTTGGGTTTGAACTTAGAAATGATTTTCATGTTACGACAACATAAATATGAAGAGAGAGCTCACAGTAAAACCGAACTAGAGCTGTTTTAAAGGCCACTTTTAGCCGATAAAATTATTAAAATACTGGATGTGAAATTGTTTTTCCTCTGTTACTAAAGGGCTATCTTTGTCTAGCGTCACATTTTTCGAAGCTACAGACAAGAACGAAGACACGGCTAGGGCTACATTAATCTAAAAGTGATATTTTGACGGCTCAAAGGACTAGCATGTTCTTTCATGTAGTACAGACGTGCGACCGTTCGAAATATTTGCGATCAATTCACGTCCTTTGCGAGAATTATAACTTTGATTCCAATTGGGTAAAAGAAGGTCATATTGTTGGATGACCGTTCTCTGATAAGGAATGATTAGATATTAATTGGAGACATCACGATTTCAGTTTGAAAAGGTTTCTGTTTAAAAAACTATATTCTAACTCAGAAACTGTGACGAGGTTCACAGCACAGACGTTTTTCCTTTGTTTATTTTAGGATGAGAACCGTCAATTTTTTCGTTCTTTAAGGTGGAGCCGTATTGTGAACACCGACCGATAGTGCGATCACGCATGAGAGAAGTTGGTGAAAATATACGAGTTCATCTTACCCTACGAACTGGACGAGACACAAAAAGGGGATGTTAATTATAGCTGTAGACAAGTGACAATATATAAGATAATGTGAGTGACTCATCAACCTAACAAGGATTACTATCGAGGATTCTGTAACAGGAGAAACAACATAACAATTTTTGAGAGAGAAGAAAGTAATTACGCTCAACCTGACCGTCAGTAATCATAAACATAGATCGAATCTTGATGAAGAGATAAAACACTCGGATGCAAAGACACCACACTTTACCAATTATATATAGCTAGTCACGGGTTGCTGCACTGTGTAGGTTTAGATTTGTGGTCGATAATAGAGCATAATATTTCAGTGTTGTGAAATGAAATGAGAGAAAAGCTCAAATAGTATAAGGTTTTTAAACACTTCTTAGTTAAATGATATATCACATGATTCTATTACTTGTATATAAAACATATTCATGTTTAAATTTTATTTTGCCACTGAGAACTAACGCTCACTTTAGTAAATAAGGGCAGTCGTGGCCGAGTGGTTAAGGCGATGGACTAGAAATCCATTGGGTTTTCCCGCGTAGGTTCGAATCCTACCGACTGCGAAACATCTACCACTTTTGCCTACTTCTTTTTTTTTAATTTTTTTTCGAATGGAAACAATCGACACTTTTATATGTGTAAGTAGAGCAGCTATTAAACTAAAATTGACATACTTAGTACCCAAAACTTCACACGCTATAACATAATTGCTAAATGTTCCAACACCAGTAATTTTAAATAATAAGAATCCTTAGAGTCCATGTCTTTAAAAGTTAGTTGGTAAATAATACAACACTTGATCGTTTTACAATAAATGTATATATGAAAAGTTATCCATAATATGTCACAATTACTCTCTCTAAAACATTTCGCTGAACTCTAGCAGAATTCATTGAAATTAGTTGACAAGAATTTCATAGAGGAATGTTGTTAGAAACTAATAATAGTGCTAACGATTCCACTTCTCTGAGGATATTCAAACTTACATCATTCACAGTCGGTAGGATTCCAACCTACATGGGAGTATCCCAATGGATTTCAATTCCATCGTTTTAACCACTCGGCCACAATTGCCGTCATCACATTTCTAATTTAAGTTTTAAACACTAATCTTACTAAGTATTGCAATTTTAAACATCACGTTGATATTACTCAAATGCATTTTCCATCATGTTTTCTATTGAAGCAAAATATAACGTACAATACTTGCAAAAGTTCGCTGTCCCATCCATTGTGATGAAGATGAATTTAAGCATAAGCAGACGATGTATTGTTTTCGGCAACGTCTGTAACTGTGTAACATTTACTGATGACAAAGAACGGCTCATAAAACCTGGAACGCTTAAAATCAGAACGTAACACTAAAATTATCTTTTCCTTTAATTATTCTGTCTTTCTGAAAGTAATCGTTTTGCAACTTATATCTCAGGCTAGATGTCTTCACACAAAAATCGAACCGTAAACAAAGGAGGATGTGAGAGGTGAAAGTAACAAGCGCAACGGTTGTTGGACAGAGAGTTGAGACATTCGCCAAATTTTTTATATTAATATAAAAAAGGATAAAATAAAGAAAATGAGTTTCCAAACGATAAAAATACAAATTCCACTTTCAATATTTAATAAGCAATATTTCAAAACCTTAAATAAACTATGCAATAAAGATTTATTTATTTGTTGTGCTCGATTATTGGTAAGTTACCTGCATTGAACGACTTCTTTTATCCTTTCTAATACTTTTGTCTTACGGATATTGGTCTTTCTTTGTTTGCTTCGGTTTTACGTGGGAAGAGTATTCGTTTCGTCTATACACTCTCGCCATACACGTACCGACTGAGTATATTTATTGATAAAGACATGTAGTCAAAACTTGTGAGTGGGAAAGAAAAACACAGATATAATATTTTGTTTTAATTTGTTTTCAATTAAAAGAACATATTATTCTATCATTCTTCGAGCCATTTGTTAGGACACCACAACAAAGTTTTGCAAATTCCTGAAGAAAATATTTTTGAACGACAACCTTCAAACGTGCGAACTTATCATGTGCGTCCTTTCCACGATATCAAGATCCTACGAGGGGAAATAAGTATAAAAAAGTTCTATGATTATAATTCTTCAACCATACTAATTCTTGTAGAGTGAAGTGAACTTTGAACGCTGAAGAAGCTAAGAACTTATTGAATAAATATTAAATTGTGAAGATGAAACCAAAGAGAAGTTATCATTTCTATTTATTAAAGCTCATTAAGAATTTAATACACGAGACGTGTGAACTTGGGTTTGAACTTAGAAATGATTTTCATGTTACGACAACATAAATATGAAGAGAGAGCTCACAGTAAAACCGAACTAGAGCTGTTTTAAAGGCCACTTTTAGCCGATAAAATTATTAAAAATACTGGATGTGAAATTGTTTTCCTCTGTTACTAAAGGGCTATCTTTGTCTAGCGTCACATTTTTCGAAGCTACAGACAAGAACGAAGACACGGCTAGGGCTACATTAATCTAAAAGTGATATTTTAACTCCTCGACGGCTCAAAGGAGTAACATGTTCTATCATGTAGTACAGACGTGCGACCGTTCGAAATATTTGCGATCAACCCACGTCCTTTGCGAGAATTATAACTTTGATTCCAATTGGGTAAAAGAAGATCATATTGTTGGATGACCGTTCTCTGATAAGGAATGATTAGATATTAATTGGAGACATCACGATTTCAGTTTGAAAAGGTTTCTGTTTAAAAAACTATATTCTAACTCAGAAACTGTGACGAGGTTCACAGCGCAGACGTTTTTCCTTTGTTTATTTTAGGATGAGAACCGTCAATTTTTTCGTTCTTTAAGGTGGAGCCGTATTGTGAACACCGACCGATAGTGCGATCACGCATGAGAGAAGTTGGTGAAAATATACGAGTTCATCTTACCCTACGAACTGGACGAGACACAAAAGGGGATGTTAATTATAGCTGTAGACAAGTGACAATATATAAGATAATGTGAGTGACTCATGAACCTAACAAGGATTACTATCGAGGATTCTGTAACAGGAGAAACAACATAACAATTTTTGAGAGAGAAAAAAGTAATTACGCTCAACCTGACCGTCAGTAATCATAAACATAGATCGAATCTTGATGAAGAGATAAAACACTCGGATGCAAAGACACCACACTTTACCAATTATATACGCTACTCATTCGCTAGTCACGGGTTGCTGCACTGTGTAGGTTTAGATTTGTGGTCGATAATAGAGCATAATATTTCAGTGTTGTGAAATGAAATGAGAGAAAAGCTCAAATAGTATAAGGTTTTTAAACACTTCTTAGTTAAATGATATATCACATGATTCTATTACTTGTATATAAAACATATTCATGTTTAAATTTTATTTTCCACTGAGAACTAACGCTCACTTGAAAAATAAATAAGGGCAGTCGTGGCCGAGTGGTTAAGGCGATGGACTAGAAATCCATTGGGTTTTCCCGCGTAGGTTCGAATCCTACCGACTGCGAAACATCTACCACTTTTGCCTACTTCTTTTTTTTTAATTTTTTTTCGAATGGAAACAATCGACACTTTTATATGTGTAAGTAGAGCAGCTATTAAACTAAAATTGACATACTTAGTACCCAAAACTTCACACGCTATAACATAATTGCTAAATGTTCCAACACCAGTAATTTTAAATAATAAGAATCCTTAGAGTCCATGTCTTTAAAAGTTAGTTGGTAAATAATACAACACTTGATCGTTTTACAATAAATGTATATATGAAAAGTTATCCATAATATGTCACAATTACTCTCTCTAAAACATTTCGCTGAACTCTAGCAGAATTCATTGAAATTAGTTGACAAGAATTTCATAGAGGAATGTTGTTAGAAACTAATAATAGTGCTAACGATTCCACTTCTCTGAGGATATTCAAACTTACATCATTCACAGTCGGTAGGATTCCAACCTACATGGGAGTATCCCAATGGATTTCAATTCCATCGTTTTAACCACTCGGCCACAATTGCCGTCATCACATTTCTAATTTAAGTTTTAAACACTAATCTTACTAAGTATTGCAATTTTAAACATCACGTTGATATTACTCAAATGCATTTTCCATCATGTTTTCTATTGAAGCAAAATATAACGTACAATACTTGCAAAGTTCGCTGTCCCATCCATTGTGATGAAGATGAATTTAAGCATAAGCAGACGATGTATTGTTTTCGGCAACGTCTGTAACTGTGTAACATTTACTGATGACAAAGAACGGCTCATAAAACCTGGAACGCTTAAAATCAGAACGTAACACTAAAAATTATCTTTTCCTTTAATTATTCTGTCTTTCTGAAAGTAATCGTTTTGCAACTTATATCTCAGGCTAGATGTCTTCACACAAAAATCGAACCGTAAACAAAGGAGGATGTGAGAGGTGAAAGTAACAAGCGCAACGGTTGTTGGACAGAGAGTTGAGACATTCGCCAAATTTTTTATATTAATATAAAAAAGGATAAAATAAAGAAAATGAGTTTCCAAACGATAAAAATACAAATTCCACTTTCAATATTTAATAAGCAATATTTCAAAACCTTAAATAAACTATGCAATAAAGATTTATTTATTTGTTGTGCTCGATTATTGGTAAGTTACCTGCATTGAACGACTTCTTTTTATCCTTTCTAATACTTTTGTCTTACGGATATTGGTCTTTCTTTGTTTGCTTCGGTTTTACGTGGGAAGAGTATTCGTTTCGTCTATACACTCTCGCCATACACGTACCGACTGAGTATATTTATTGATAAAGACATGTAGTCAAAACTTGTGAGTGGGAAAGAAAAACACAGATATAATATTTTGTTTTAATTTGTTTTCAATTAAAAGAAAATATTATTCTATCATTCTTCGAGCCATTTGTTAGGACACCACAACAAAGTTTTGCAAATTCCTGAAGAAAATATTTTTGAACGACAACCTTCAAACGTGCGAACTTATCATGTGCGTCCTTTCCACGATATCAAGATCCTACGAGGGGAAATAAGTATAAAAAGTTCTATGATTATAATTCTTCAACCATACTAATTCTTGTAGAGTGAAGTGAACTTTGAACGCTGAAGAAGCTAAGAACTTATTGAATAAATATTAAATTGTGAAGATGAAACCAAAGAGAAGTTATCATTTCTATTTATTAAAGCTCATTAAGAATTTAATACACGAGACGTGTGAACTTGGGTTTGAACTTAGAAATGATTTTAATGTCACGACAACATAAATATGAAGAGAGAGCTCACAGTAAAACCGAACTAGAGCTGTTTTAAAGGCCACTTTTAGCCGATAAAATTATTAAAAATACTGGATGTGAAATTGTTTTTCCTCTGTTACTAAAGGGCTATCTTTGTCTAGCGTCACATTTTTCGAAGCTACAGACAAGAACGAAGACACGGCTAGGGCTACATTAATCTAAAAGTGATATTTTGACGGCTCAAAGGACTAGCATGTTCTTTCATGTAGTACAGACGTGCGACCGTTCGAAATATTTGCGATCAATTCACGTCCTTTGCGAGAATTATAACTTTGATTCCAATTGGGTAAAAGAAGATCATATTGTTGGATGACCGTTCTCTGATAAGGAATGATTAGATATTAATTGGAGACATCACGATTTCAGTTTGAAAAGGTTTCTGTTTAAAAAACTATATTCTAACTCAGAAACTGTGACGAGGTTCACAGCACAGACGTTTTTCCTTTGTTTATTTTTAGGATGAGAACCGTCAATTTTTTTCGTTCTTTAAGGTGGAGCCGTATTGTGAACACCGACCGATAGTGCGATCACGCATTAGAGAAGTTGGTGAAAATATACGAGTTCATCTTACCCTACGAACTGGACGAGACACAAAAAGGGGATGTTAATTATAGCTGCAGACAAGTGACAATATGTAAGATAATGTGAGTGACTCATCAACCTAACAAGGATTACTATCGAGGATTCTGTAACAGGAGAAACAAAATAACAATTTTTGAGAGAGAAAAAAGTAATTACGCTCAACCTGACCGTCAGTAATCATAAACATAGATCGAATCTTGATGAAGAGATAAAACACTCGGATGCAAAGACACCACACTTTGCCAATTATATAGCCACGGTTGCTGCACTGTGTAGGTTTAGATTTGTGGTCGATAATAGAGCATAATATTTCAGTGTTGTGAAATGAAATGAGAGAAAAGCTCAAATAGTATAAGGTTTTTAAACACTTCTTAGTTAAATGATATATCACATGATTCTATTACTTGTATATAAAACATATTCATGTTTAAATTTTATTTTGCCACTGAGAACTAACGCTCACTTGAAAAAGTAAATAAGGGCAGTCGTGGCCGAGTGGTTAAGGCGATGGACTAGAAATCCATTGGGTTTTTCCCGCGTAGGTTCGAATCCTACCGACTGCGAAACATCTACCACTTTTGCCTACTTTTTTTTTTAATTTTTTTTTCGAATGGAAACAATCGACACTTTTATATGTGTAAGTAGAGCAGCTATTAAACTAAAAATTGACATACTTAGTACCCAAAACTTCACACGCTATAACATAATTGCTAAATGTTCCAACACCAGTAATTTTTAAATAATAAGAATCCTTAGAGTCCATGTCTTTAAAAGTTAGTTGGTAAATAATACAACACTTGATCGTTTTACAATAAATGTATATATGAAAAGTTATCCATAATATGTCACAATTACTCTCTCTAAAACATTTCGCTGAACTCTAGCAGAATTCATTGAAATTAGTTGACAAGAATTTCATAGAGGAATGTTGTTAGAAACTAATAATAGTGCTAACGATTCCACTTCTCTGAGGATATTCAAACTTACATCATTCACAGTCGGTAGGATTCGAACCTACATGGGAGTATCCCAATGGATTTCAATTCCATCGTTTTAACCACTCGGCCACAATTGCCGTCATCACATTTCTAATTTAAGTTTTAAACACTAATCTTACTAAGTATTGCAATTTTAAACATCACGTTGATATTACTCAAATGCATTTTCCATCATGTTTTCTATTGAAGCAAAATATAACGTACAATACTTGCAAAAGTTCGCTGTCCCATCCATTGTGATGAAGATGAATTTAAGCATAAGCAGACGATGTATTGTTTTCGGCAACGTCTGTAACTGTGTAACATTTACTGATGACAAAGAACGGCTCATAAAACCTGGAACGCTTAAAATCAGAACGTAACACTAAAATTATCTTTTCCTTTAATTATTCTGTCTTTCTGAAAGTAATCGTTTTGCAACTTATATCTCAGGCTAGATGTCTTCACACAAAAATCGAACCGTAAACAAAGGAGGATGTGAGAGGTGAAAGTAACAAGCCCAACGGTTGTTGGACAGAGAGTTGAGACATTCGCCAAATTTTATATAAAAAAGGATAAAAATAAAGAAAATGAGTTTCCAAACGATAAAAATACAAATTCCACTTTCAATATTTAATAAGCAATATTTCAAAACCTTAAATAAACTATGCAATAAAGATTTATTTATTTGTTGTGCTCGATTATTGGTAAGTTACCTGCATTGAACGACTTCTTTTATCCTTTCTAATACTTTTGTCTTACGGATATTGGTCTTTCTTTGTTTGCTTCGGTTTTACGTGGGAAGAGTATTCGTTTCGTCTATACACTCTCGCCATACACGTACCGACTGAGTATATTTATTGATAAAGACATGTAGTCAAAACTTGTGAGTGGGAAAGAAAACACAGATATAATATTTTGTTTTAATTTGTTTTCAATTAAAAGAAAATATTATTCTATCATTCTTCGAGCCATTTGTTAGGACACCACAACAAAGTTTTGCAAATTCCTGAAGAAAATATTTTTGAACGACAACCTTCAAACGTGCGAACTTATCATGTGCGTCCTTTCCACGATATCAAGATCCTACGAGGGGAAATAAGTATAAAAAGTTCTATGATTATAATTCTTCAACCATACTAATTCTTGTAGAGTGAAGTGAACTTTGAACGCTGAAGAAGCTAAGAACTTATTGAATAAATATTAAATTGTGAAGATGAAACCAAAGAGAAGTTATCATTTCTATTTATTAAAGCTCATTAAGAATTTAATACACGAGACGTGTGAACTTGGGTTTGAACTTAGAAATGATTTTCATGTTACGACAACATAAATATGAAGAGAGAGCTCACAGTAAAACCGAACTAGAGCTGTTTTAAAGGCCACTTTTAGCCGATAAAATTATTAAAAATACTGGATGTGAAATTGTTTTTCCTCTGTTACTAAAGGGCTATCTTTGTCTAGCGTCACATTTTTCGAAGCTACAGACAAGAACGAAGACACGGCTAGGGCTACATTAATCTAAAAGTGATATTTTGACGGCTCAAAGGAGTAACATGTTCTATCATGTAGTACAGACGTGCGACCGTTCGAAATATTTGCGATCAACCCACGTCCTTTGCGAGAATTATAACTTTGATTCCAATTGGGTAAAAGTAGGTCATATTCGTGGATGACCGTTCTCTGATAAGGAATGATTAGATATTAATTGGAGACATCACGATTTCAGTTTGAAAAGGTTTCTGTTTAAAAAACTATATTCTAACTCAGAAACTGTGACGAGGTTCACAGCACAGACGTTTTTCCTTTGTTTATTTTAGGATGAGAACCGTCAATTTTTTCGTTCTTTAAGGTGGAGCCGTATTGTGAACACCGACCGATAGTGCGATCACGAATGAGAGAAGTTGGTGAAAATATACGAGTTCATCTTACCCTACGAACTGGACGAGACACAAAAAAGGGGATGTTAATTATAGCTGCAGACAAGTGACAATATATAAGATAATGTGAGTGACTCGTGAACCTAACAAGGATTACTATCGAGGATTCTGTAACAGGAGAAACAACATAACAATTTTTGAGAGAGAAAAAAGTAATTACGCTCAACCTGACCGTCAGTAATCATAAACATAGATCGAATCTTGATGAAGAGATAAAACACTCGGATGCAAAGACACCACACTTTGCCAATTATATAGCCACGGTTGTTGCACTGTGTAGGTTTAGATTTGTGGTCGATAATAGAGCATAATATTTCAGTGTTGTGAAATGAAATGAGAGAAAAGCTCAAATAGTATAAGGTTTTTAAACACTTCTTAGTTAAATGATATATCACATGATTCTATTACTTGTATATAAAACATATTCATGTTTAAATTTTATTTTGCCACTGAGAACTAACGCTCACTTGAAAAAGTAAATAAGGGCAGTCGTGGCCGAGTGGTTAAGGCGATGGACTAGAAATCCATTGGGTTTTTCCCGCGTAGGTTCGAATCCTACCGACTGCGAAACACCTACCATTTTTGCCTACTTCTTTTTTTTTAAATTTTTTTTCGAATGGAAACAATCGACACTTTTATATGTGTAAGTAGAGCAGCTATTAAACTAAAAATTGACATACTTAGTACCCAAAACTTCACACGCTATAACATAATTGCTAAATGTTCCAACACCAGTAATTTTTAAATAATAAGAATCCTTAGAGTCCATGTCTTTAAAGGTTAGTTGGTAAATAATACAACACTTGATCGTTTTACAATAAATGTATATATGAAAAGTTATCCATAATATGTCACAATTACTCTCTCTAAAACATTTCGCTGAACTCTAGCAGAATTCATTGAAATTAGTTGACAAGAATTTCATAGAGGAATGTTGTTAGAAACTAATAATAGTGCTAACGATTCCACTTCTCTGAGGATATTCAAACTTACATCATTCACAGTCGGTAGGATTCGAACCTACATGGGAGTATCCCAATGGATTTCAATTCCATCGTTTTAACCACTCGGCCACAATTGCCGTCATCACATTTCTAATTTAAGTTTTAAACACTAATCTTACTAAGTATTGCAATTTTAAACATCACGTTGATATTACTCAAATGCATTTTCCATCATGTTTTCTATTGAAGCAAAATATAACGTACAATACTTGCAAAAGTTCGCTGTCCCATCCATTGTGATGAAGATGAATTTAAGCATAAGCAGACGATGTATTGTTTTCGGCAACGTCTGTAACTGTGTAACATTTACTGATGACAAAGAACGGCTCATAAAACCTGGAACGCTTAAAATCAGAACGTAACACTAAAATTATCTTTTCCTTTAATTATTCTGTCTTTCTGAAAGTAATCGTTTTGCAACTTATATCTCAGGCTAGATGTCTTCACACAAAAATCGAACCGTAAACAAAGGAGGATGTGAGAGGTGAAAGTAACAAGCGCAACGGTTGTTGGACAGAGAGTTGAGACATTCGCCAAATTTTTATATATCAAAAAATGATAAAATAAAGAAAATGAGTTTCCAAACGATAAAAATACAAATTCCACTTTCAATATTTAATAAGCAATATTTCAAAACCTTAAATAAACTATGCAATAAAGATTTATTTATTTGTTGTGCTCGATTATTGGTAAGTTACCTGCATTGAACGACTTCTTTTTATCCTTTCTAATACTTTTGTCTTACGGATATTGGTCTTTCTTTGTTTGCTTCGGTTTTACGTGGGAAGAGTATTCGTTTCGTCTATACACTCTCGCCATACACGTACCGACTGAGTATATTTATTGATAAAGACATGTAGTCAAAACTTGTGAGTGGGAAAGAAAACACAGATATAATATTTTGTTTTAATTTGTTTTCAATTAAAAGAAAATATTATTCTATCATTCTTCGAGCCATTTGTTAGGACACCACAACAAAGTTTTGCAAATTCCTGAAGAAAATATTTTTTGAACGACAACCTTCAAACGTGCGAACTTATCATGTGCGTCCTTTCCACGATATCAAGATCCTACGAGGGGAAATAAGTATAAAAAGTTCTATGATTATAATTCTTCAACCATACTAATTCTTGTAGAGTGAAGTGAACTTTGAACGCTGAAGAAGCTAAGAACTTATTGAATAAATATTAAATTGTGAAGATGAAACCAAAGAGAAGTTATCATTTCTATTTATTAAAGCTCATTAAGAATTTAATACACGAGACGTGTGAACTTGGGTTTGAACTTAGAAATGATTTTCATGTTACGACAACATAAATATGAAGAGAGAGCTCACAGTAAAACCGAACTAGAGCTGTTTTAAAGGCCACTTTTAGCCGATAAAATTATTAAAAATACTGGATGTGAAATTGTTTTTCCTCTGTTACTAAAGGCTATCTTTGTCTAGCGTCACATTTTTCGAAGCTACAGACAAGAACGAAGACACGGCTAGGGCTACATTAATCTAAAAGTGATATTTTGACGGCTCAAAGGACTAGCATGTTCTTTCATGTAGTACAGACGTGCGACCGTTCGAAATATTTGCGATCAATTCACGTCCTTGCGAGAATTATAACTTTG
>NC_134832.1:161027021-161076971 GCF_004210375.1 Tachypleus tridentatus | reverse complement strand
AAATGTTATAAAATATATATATATAATTATAATAATACTGTCTGTTGTAAGTCAATGTGGGTACTCGCAGGGTTGATAGATCTTCACCAAAATTGGTTTGGAGGTTCATTAAATCGAGTGTGTGTGTTTCTTATACCAGCCACATGGCTATCTGCTGAGCCCACTGAGGGGAATCGAACGTCTGAATTTAGCCTTGTAAATCCGTAAACATACCGCTGTACTAGGGAGTCTCGTTAGTTCGATGCAGCGGTACATACAGATTTTACGTTTCTGCATTTTGCGTTTTGTATGAGTTTTTAAATACAATTACATATAAGGAAAGGAACTTTTCATGTTCTACGATAACCTTTCATTAATCGTGAATTTACATAACTTCCGTCCCTGAGACAGGTACTCCAGTAAGTATTCAATATTTTAAGATGTAGATGTGCTTTGAAAAGCCTAAAAGTCTGTAATTAGAAATAAAACAAATAGTTAAAAGAAGGAAAAACAGCACTGTACAATCTTAGCTAGCTAAATAAAAAACAACAGTAACATAGCAACATGTTTCGAAGCACAAACACACTTGCAAAATATCTTTGTTCTTCTGCGCTGACAAGTTTACATTAAGTGATTCGTTGTTGTAAAATACTGCTCCACACATTTATTTTCACCGTGACTTTACCAAAAGCGAGTTCTTGTCAGTTTGAGTCATTTAGTATCGCGGATTCCTTCAGATGTGATTTAGTGAAAAAGTAATGTTATGAGGGATTATAGACAAGAACAAAAGATCCCGTGTTTCAAAGAACCAACCATTCAGTGGATTGAATACATTTGAAAGAGCTTTTAAGGGAACGTCGTTGACCAGAGATTTTCTATGAGAAATGAAACGTGAATGAGAGGAACATGTTCACGTGACAATTCAACACTTGGCAGCTATGCCAGTAAAGACCTGAACTGGAACGTCGTAATCAATCTCAGCGTCCATGACGCGTGATAACGTTCATCCTAAGATCTACTTAGATGTTGATTCACATTTTACTCTAAATGACTTATATTGATTCTGTTTTTGATTGTGTAAAATCTAGTTTAAAATGAGGTTTTAAATGAGATATTTTTCAAAGTATATAACATTATTATGAACAATTTTTCCCAAAGTTACATAACAAATTTGTCTGGAACACTGTTTAAAAAATACAACTTCGAATCAATTCTATAAATAATCATAGAACTGATTATAAGTTCATAAGTGATAGAAGCGTTAGCACCTTGAAACATTACAAGGGTAAACGTCTGTTTTCTGCTGTTCACGTCTGAAAGAGCAAACTGGAATATAATACACAGTTTTTATTACATGAACAAATTTCGGTGATTTGATGTTCACATCAAAAAAGAGTAACCTAAAATAAAATACACAGGTTTTATTACACGAACAAATTTCTGTTGTTTGATGTTCACATCAGAAAAAGAGTAACCTAAAATAAAATACACAGGTTTCATTACATGAACAAATTTCGGTTATTTGACGTTCACATCAAAAAAGAGTAACCTAAAATAAAATACACAGGTTTTATTACATGAACAAATATCTGTTGTTTGATGTTCACATCAGAAAAAGAGTAACCTAAAATAAAATACACAGGTTTCATTACATGAACAAATTTCGGTTATTTGATGTTCACATCAAAAAAGAGTAACCTAAAATAAAATACACAGGTTTTATTACATGAACAAATATCTGTTGTTTGATGTTCACATCAGAAAAAGCAACTTGAAATATAATACACAGGTTTTATTACAAGGATTAACTTCTGTTGTTTGATGTTTACATCAAAAATAGTAACCTTGGAATATAATACACATTTCTTCAAGTTGTTAGTTCTAATCTTGCTGTATAGAAACAAAACATTTGAATGAAACGAAAGTACTTTACTTTAACTTTACAAACTTGTAAGGAACGACATGAGATGCGTACATTGAAATATATTTGAATGTTGGGTACAGTCTTGAGATATTTTGATGCAATGCAACCAGACACGACTCTTAAAGTAGAACTGGATCGCTGTTCAGGAATTCAGCATTCCGATAAACATATTCAGGAAAAGATGCAACTTTTTGAAGTGGAAGGGAAATGGGTGGTTTATTTGAATTAATGTTATGCTTAGAATGTGCCTCTCTGTACCTTTCCAGAATAAGAGAAATTTTCGACATTTCTTGTACACATATTTATTGAAGAATTGCATAGAATTATTTCGCAGGTGAAAGTATGTCCACCGGTTTATGAGCATATTTAGTTTTGTGTACATTTGAGAAGACGTTATTAGTTTCTATGTTTCTGAACTGAGAATATATCGTTATACCACGGATCTTAAACTGAGTGAAATTCTACTTCTCTTAGTGAAAGAAGTGCTTCTATAGGAAATTTTACTCTCTCGTCATTTGACAAATTCCCTACAGAAAGCCCGGCATGACCAAGCGTGTTAAGGCGTGCGACTCGTAATCTGAGGGTCGCGGGTTCGCATCCCTCTCGCGCCAAACATGCTCGCCCTTTCAGCCGTGGGGGCGTTATAATGTTACGGTCAATCCCACTATTTGTTGGTAAAAGAGAACCCCAAGAGGGTGGCGGTGGGTGGTGATGACTAGCTGCCTTCCCTCTAGTCTTACACTGCTAAATTAGGGACGGCTAGCACAGATAGCCCTTGAGTAGCTTGTGTGCGAAATTCAAAACAAACCCTACAGAAAAGTATGTATTTATTTATACACACACACACATATATATATATATATACCTGTGGTTCTTAATTCACGTAACTTTTACATTTTTCCATAAAACAACTTCTATATACATTTATCGTAATTCACGTAGTTATCTTATCCTTCCTTTCAACTTGTATGACATTAAACATACTCACCCTATCAGCCATTTAAGCGTTATACTCTGATGATCAATCCCATTATTCGTTGTTAAAAGGGTATTCCATGAGTTGGCTGTGGGTGGAGATGACTAGCTGCCCTCCCTCTAGTGTACTAATGCTAAATTAGGAACAGCTATAGCAGATAATTCTCGAGTAGCTTTGCACGAAATTCAAAACAACAAAGTTCATTTCGTAAATTTACTTAAAATTACATGCTCATTAAAACCTGGTTTTGTAGGTGTAATATTTATTCAGCTTTATTTTCCTTTCAGCTTATACCTGTACACGGTGTTCCAGAAATAAATTCCCTATGTTGAACTTGTAAAGTAATAAAACCGTTAGTAATCCAAAATAATTGAAACTTTGTATGCATACTGATTTTTCTATTGGGATTAAGATGACATCAAAATGAGCTTAATGAGTAAGTTGTATCAACCAATTAACTGATCAGTTAATAACTGATTATTATGACGATGACTTTTATATCCTAGGCTGTGTTTAATATGACATTTTAGTTATTAACACTTTAAAACTTAAATATGGAAAAATATGTAGATTACTAGTCATGCTTCTGTTGTTTTGCATACAATGTTTCAGATGCACGTGTACGCAGGCTTAGCAGGTTCAGCATTACAGTTTAAAGTATGCGATATCATTTGCATAATATAAAAAAAACGAGCTTTCACTCATTGCTCTAATTTTCGTTTAATTGTTTTGCTTCTTTTACAAATTAGGTTAATTCTTAATTTTATAGTAATTTTAGAATAATTAAAAATAAGTAGCATTGTTAAAGCTTATCCATTCGACATTTCTTCAGCTACCAAAATAGAAAATATGAATACAAATCAGAACAACTAATAAACCTTAAAATAAGTTATTTGAGTGATTTTCGTATCATTAATGCTTGCTAAGTAGATTGTTTTTATAACAGATTCTTCTCTAAGATTACTTTCTGAACATAATTTTTTTTTTTCAAAATAAAGGAGATATCCTATCGTGCTCTGTTTTTTTCATAACACTTTTATTTATTCACCTAGTTAATGATGACCGAGGCCGGCATAGCCAAGCGTGTTAAGACGTGCGCTTTGTAATTTGAGGGTCGCGGGTTCGCGCTAACATGCCCTCCCAGCTGTGGGGGCGTTATAATGTGACAGTCAATTGATAAAAGAGTAGCCCAAGATATGGCTCTTGGTGGTGGTGATGACTAGCTGCCTTCCCTCTAGTCTTACACTGTTAAATTAGGGACGGCTAGCACAGATAGCCCTCGAGTAGCTTTGTGCGAAATTCCAAAACAAACAATAATAATGACCGAAAAATTTGTTCTAAATTATATTTATATGTTTACATTATTAATTTCATTTTACCAAATTTATTTTTAGTCTATAAATTTCTCTTTCTGAAATAAATATCTGTTATATAGTGTTTATAAAAGGTTGGCTTAGAAGTGCAGAAACAAATAGAAATATTAGCCAAAAGGTAAATTCTAAAGAAATGTTTTCATATTGGTTTCATTAAATCACTCTCAGTGGTACAGCAATATGTCTTCGAATTTATAACGCTAGAAATCGGGTTTCAATACACGTGATAGGTAGAGCAGAGATAACCCTTTTTTTTGTATCTTTGTGTTCAACTATAAGCAAACAAACAACGAATTTATTTTGCAGAATACTTGGTTTTGATTGTTTTGATTTTTTGCGCAAAGCTATTCGAGGCTATCTGCGGCTTGGTGTTTGTTTCATTTATTTGATTTGAATACACACACATATATATATATTACTACAAGAAAGTGGCTATCTATAAGTTGTAACAAAATTCTTAGTTTAGTTTTCTATTTACTTAGAAGAAGTATTCACTTCTAATTTAATGGCGAAGCACAGTTTTTCCCATATCCCATCATTTTAATATTAATTGCTTGGTCCAGGCGAAGCACATAGATTAGCACGCAAGGCTGCGTTCAGAAGGTCCAAAACTTACACTTATAATTATTAGCGTGTTGTAAAAGTGATAGTCAGTCGTGCTATTTGGTTAAAAATAGTTCTGTAGGCAGTGGATACCTCTGACTTGTTAGATGTATTCCTCCTGGTGAACAGTTTCAACTTAAGGGTGACTATGCATAAGTCGTTGGCTAAATGATATGTCATTTAGCTCACGTATCGCGTAAAGTACCGTTCATGTTTATAATACCAAGCAATACAGTAAGTTAACTAATAATGATATATAAGCACAATAATATTTATTGTCGAAATCATATTATATATTTTGGCTGTGCACCCGCCTGTCTTCTCCAGGTGTGATACAAATTGGGCATACAAGGCTTAGATACAAATATAAAAATGCGTGGAAATACGAGGTCTATAGAAGAAAGGGATGATGTTAGGGCTACTCAAGTGCAGGGTTTGTTTTTGAATTTCGCGAGGGCCATTGTAAGACTAGGGAGAAGGCACCGCCAAGCCTTGGGCTACTCTTTCAAAAACGTATGGTGGGATTGACCGTAACATTATAACGCCCCAACGGCTGAGAGGGAGAGCATGTTTGGTACGACAGGATTCGAACCTGCGACCCTCGGATTATGCGTCGAGCGCCTTAACCACCTGGCCATCCCGGACCTCAAGCGGAGGGAAAAAATATTAAGAGAATAAACTAGACCAAAGTTTGCTGTCGTTACCAGGAACGCTGTAATTGTTTCAGGTTAAATCACGTGCTTTTATAATTTCATTAACTTCTGAGCAATAACTTTATTTTTTCACTTAGGGGTTGATGTAGGAGATACGTTTTATCCTAAAGCATCTTCTAGCTAGATTCAAACTGATAATATGTTGGACCGACATTTCAAGTTCCCTTATACGCACGTGAACTTTGTCTAAGATCCAAAGAACGGGAATTTTATCCAATATATTCCTTACCATATTCACGTGAACTCCCACATACACCTTGTTTTTGTTATTTCGGTATTAATTACTAGTTGAGATACCTCGTGCAGAAGGCACGACATCAGGTTCACAGTGTAGCTTTCTATATAATAATAAAATTAATAAAGCAAGGTTTACCTAAATATCATTATCTGCTTAGTTTTAAACTAACAAATGATATTTTTAAATACTCAAATTAGATACAACGACCATTTTAATAAAGTACTCATACTTGTTATTTATAATTTTAATAGTTTTTCAAAAATTAATATCGTTGTTTTGTTGAAATATCTCCAAGCATTGAAAAGTGTTAATAAGA
This sequence comes from Tachypleus tridentatus, assembly GCF_004210375.1. NCBI lineage: Eukaryota > Metazoa > Arthropoda > Merostomata > Xiphosura > Limulidae > Tachypleus > Tachypleus tridentatus. The sequence continues at coordinate 161,070,849 of NC_134832.1, read as the reverse complement.
GTTGGTTTTGAGATGAAATTTCTCCGTATATTGGTTCTGGGTTGTCCAATACTAGTCTCCATTTTTAGCGTTGGCTTATTCAAGATTTTACTTGTTTCTTGCCAGAAAAGTTAATTCATAAAAGCTCTAAAATGATATGTTTAACGTGTTTTTATAAATTATTTAGGATACAGGATACTCAATATGAAGGTAAATACTGATAATTTTTGCAATACGTCCACAATACGGACGCTGAAACTATTCGAAAAACCGATAATATCAAATTACGATTAGGTACAATTTGGCTTACGAATGATCGTATGGTTTCGTTAAATTAGTTAGATTTGAACTTCCTCTTTAATAAAACAAGGATAATTACAATATTGTAGTTTCATCATGTAACAGTTTGGAGGTGACAATTTGGCTTTATTGCGAAAATCTTGGTGACAAATCTAAATGTAATGTTTTTTTTATTGTGGGTGAAGGAAGTTTGCTTATGACAGTATTCTCTTCCGTGTTAGACTTGTTGTTTGGAAGTGAGCTAAAATAATGAGGATTTTTATTTCACTTTTTGAAAGCCTACACTTATATATCTTTCTGATCTGATATTATATTTTATAAATATGTGTTACATACTTTGATTTATACGTGATATATATTATTTCAATGAAACTACAACAATAATAGGAATGTTTTTCTCCAGTGTTTATGATATATAATTCAGAATAAATCTGACAGAGATCAGTACAAAATACTTCCAATGACATCTGCTTTGTACTGATTGTGACGCATGATAACATGCGAATAATATCGGTAAAGTACTTAAAAGTACGGCGAAACACGACTGTTCATAATGAATCATTACCCACCACCAAGTACGGCGAAACACGACTGTTCATAATGAATCATTACCCACCACCAAGACATTTCTTTTATACAATACTTGAACATATCAAAGAACTAGAACTTGAAAACTTCATAATGAAACAAATTTATTAACTTTGAAACATTTACACTAGGATAAAAAATAAACTATACTGGTATATCTATATATAATTAGAAGACTGAGATGAACAGATATGACGTAATTGGATAATGTACACATCTTTGCTTTTATACATTTAGGGATCAAATAAATCAATTATTATTATACACTTAAATTTTCACACAACCACCAACCGTTACAGGTGGAGCGTAAATAGGAACCTGCTGAAGGTACAGATCTAAGGTTTATACATGAAGAAAGTTTCGTCGGTGAGATATTTTTGGCAGATTGAGAAGACCAGTTAACAATAAGAGGTTTTCTTTATTTGATTGTTGAGTACAGGAATAACGTTTTCACATATAATTTGGAATGTGTGTTTTTCATGCTAATATTCATTGTTTTTTATATAACGTAAATTACTGCGAAAGCTTTTTTCATAAAGCTGTGTAAGTTTAAGTTTGATAACTACATATTTTCGTCGCTTAAGTATTCCCTTCCTACTGTTGTATTGCATCTCGTTGCACCACATAGAAAAACAAATGGTGCGACAACTGAGAAATGTAAGCAGTAGAACGACTCTGTACAAGTAACTAGGAAATATGAACAGTACAGTTATAATACATACACTAATTCTTTAAATTATTTTTATCATGATCCAAAGGATACGAAATTCACACGGATCGTCCTTCTACCCTTATTATTCTGGGATTCATGTTTTAAACCACAGGTAACTAGATTCATCCGAAACTAATTCGTTTCTCTCAATACTGTTATTCTGAAAATCTGATTTTCAACAACAACTAACAGGAGTCACACAAAACGTTGTCTCCTAGTTTCTTATTGCTTGTCTCAATACTGTTGTTTCAGTGATTATAGTTTTGAAAGACGGATAACGAAAGTCACCTGAAACATTTTCTCTCCCTGATTCTCTCGGTGCTGCTGTTCTGATGATACAGGTTAAAAAAAGATTGTGCAACCCGTATTTACTGTCTCTTCATACTTTAGTTTTTCAAAACTAAATCAATCAGAAACCATTGAAACAAATCAATGGTTCACATTGAAATACATACCTGAAGAAGAGGTATTCATTCAGTTAAAATGTAACTAAAAGTAAGTGAATTTCCTCAGCAGGAATGTTATAAAGCAAATAAAATGTTCAAAGGGATTTTCACTCTTATTATCTATATATTGTAAAATAACACTCTATGAATCTATGTGCCATACAAACTTTTTATACAAAATAAATATACAAAAACAATTTTCACGTGTTTCTGATATTGGCGTATGGTTCTTTTTAAGTGCCAACATCTCTTAGAGGTTTACCTGTTCTTGCACATTTGTATTGGGACTTAACATGGCAAACTTCGGGTTTGAATCCTTGGCACCGAACATACTTGTTATTTCAACCATTATAATGTTACGGGCTACTCAACTTTCTTTGGTCAAGGAGTAAACTAAGAAATGGTGTTGGCTGTCTGTCTTATCTCTAGTTTATCAGTGCTAAATTAAGGACAGCTAGTGTAAATATTTCTCGAGTAGCTTTGCGCGAAACTCATAACGGACAAACATTTTTATTGGCAATTAAGGATCAACACAGTTGCTTATAGGAAAAAAATATAACAGCAATTATACTACGAGATGCAAGTTGAGAAGCTTCTGTGAATATCTGCTTCAGTTTTAAAGTACATCAGATCTCAATCATGAACATCAAGGTTACCCCGTAGAGGTAGTACATAACTTATTTAAACCTCTCATGATAAATTGAGTTTTGATGTGTTTCTCTTGCTAAATGCTATAAACTTTTTCTTATCCAAGGTTATAGTTCGGTATAAATAGTGTAACGAACAACACTAAAAAGTCCAGAACTATATCTTGTTTGATTTGAAGTACTTCCGCTGAGTGTGACATTTGTTTCAAACATTTTCACAAGGTTGCACAAGCGTCTTTCGCCTATTCCGTTCCTACCACCGAAATCACAGACTTGAGGAAAGACAGCTAGTCCAAAGCACCCACCACTAACTCTTGGGTTACCATCATCGAATGGTGGGATATAATCTTCACTCGACCTTCAAACTTGTTTTTTTTGGAATTTCGCACAAAGCTATTCGAGGGCTATCTGTGCTAGCCGTCCCTAATTTAGCAGTGTAAGACTAGAGGGAAGGCAGCTAGTCATCACCACCTACCGCCAACTCTTGGGCTACTCTTTTACCAACGAAAAGTGGGATTGACCGTCACATTATAACGCCCCCACGGCTGGGAGGACGAGCATGTTTGGCGCGACTCGGGCACGAACCCGCGATCCATCAGATTACAAAGCGCACGCCTTAACGCGCTAGGCCATGCCGGGCCCCCCGACCTTTAAGTACGGAACACTGTTTTGTAGCAACAAGACACGAACGCTGTTTTTTCAGATTTATATAGTTCGACAATATAATCGGTCGGCCAAAGTCGATCAATTATATTTTTGAGAATGAGAAAATAAATCGTTGGTATGTGATTCACAATGAGCGCCACACACAGGTTACAATGTTTTAAACAACTGCCGTACGAGCAAATTACCGCATATAAATTGAAAACACGTGTTCATTGTGAGCCCTGAAAAAATAAATCACAAACTTATTGTATCTCCAAAAACGAAATTGACTCTAAAGATATGAAACTTATTACCTGATAAATCCAAACATTTTGGAAGTAGCGTTGTTTATCTTAATGCACAGATCATTTTCTTAAAATCAAAATTTAAATTTGTTGTCTCGTCACTCCATTACAAACGACTCACCTTAATTATACATTAAGAAATTACGCAGGAAAAAAAGACAAATTGCAAGATAACAAACCGAGTAATCCAAACTTTACAGGGATGAATTTAGAAGAAATATAAAATTTAAAAGGTATGTCGCCGGGGAATTTTAGGCTTTAGTCTTCCAGCAAACTTATAATTCACTCCTAACAAGGAATTTCTGCCTTCTGATGGCGATTGAATTATCGGATTTCTTGTTCTGTGATTTAAATACATCTATTGATGTTATATTTACATATACTATGTACTGTCGACGCAAGTAGCTGTGCATATAATTGAAGGGAAGATGTATATATATGTTTTCCTGTATTTAGGTTTCTTTGTATAGCATACTACTTTGTTTATTTGTTCCGGATATTCGTGCAATAATACACAAAGCACTAGCTGCGTCAGCTATCGGTAATGTTCAACTGGTAGACTAAAGGGAAGGCAACTAGTCAATACCATTTGCCACAAAATATTGGCAATCTTTAATAGAATAATGGCATTTGAACTCCAGCCTGATGAAGTACTGATGATCCAAAAGTGTAGAAAAACTTTGTAGTAACGCGACACACACTTGGATCGTCGGATCCAGTGTTGCTAGACTATTACTATCACTGATAAATTCAAGGCATGAAGTGTATTTTTTCTCTTTCTTTTAGCTTACGACGTAACTTAAAGGGTATATTATTTGACCCTTGTTTACCCTTACTTGTGTCTAATGCTTGTAACCTACGAAAGTCAATAGTATAACTGATAACATAAACCTGTCTGACTTGTGAAGAACCTGTTAGTTTTGATGATGAAATACTAAATTTAGGCAGTTTAATTTTTCGGAACTAAGCCAAAGTGAATATCGATTAGGGATAGTTAATTAAGCAACAATAAATAAAGATACAGTTGGCTAAATAAATAGACAATTGGTATTGGTGTCTGGGCATTAGCCTAGGATAAAAAATCAGTTTCGTATAATTTATGATTAATATGATTAATTAGGTATGCATTATAACATATTCCGTATTCATATAATATTCATAAAATAATGGTAAAGATACATATGGCCGGAAATGTATCCTTATTATAAATATTAAAAAACCCGCTTTTGTTGGTTCCTCATGATAATAGTTTTTAGGTTTCTTTTTTCACACCAAGTAAGACAATATATATAATATTTAATAACACTTTATCTGATTTTCATATCAAGTATTTATAATTCTTGTATTAAATACCCGTACTCCGAACGACCTCCTTATGATTTACAGAAACCCCAATGTACCGATCAAATTCCTCCTTTATCCTCAACTAGTTTTATATCTATTTCAAACGGTCATGTATTCGAAAGCAAGCCGTAACACCTGAGCATGTGTGTCAAATTCGGATATGTTAGTTTGTGAGTGGAGGCATGAACAGTGTTCACACATGACGCCATCTGGCACCAGAGTGGGACCAGGAACATAAAATCTTATGTCAGATTCTGTTTGCGCGACCATGAAAATCTACTCTTAAATATCTATTAGTTCTGGTGTATCTTATCCCCCCCCCTCAAATGTAGATAAGGTCACCCCTCGATCACTTGAATCCACCTGCCAAGTTTGTTTCTGCTACATCTAGAACTTTGTTTTTTTTTTGTTTTTGTTTGAATTTCGCGCAACGCTACACGCGGGCTATCTGCGTTAGTCGCACCTAATTTAGCAGTGTAAGACTAGAGGGAAGGCAGCTAGTCATCACACCCACCGCAAACTCCTGGGCTATTCTTTTACCAACGAATAGTGGGATTCACTGTCACATTTAACACCCCACGACTGAAAAGGCGAACATGTTTGGTGTGACGAGGATTCGAACCCACGATCCTCGGATTACGAGTCGAACGCCTTGACACTTGGCCATGCTAGACCCAGCTCTAGAACTGTAATAGGAGTTAGCTGGAAATATTGCATCACACAAAACTACAAGATGATTCAATATAACCTTTTTAAAGACCAATAACTGCTTTGATGTTTATTTTAGTTTACTCTTGCTTGTGCAACTATGAACACACACTGTCCGCGTTCAGTTTTAGTCGAACCTGCTGTCCATGATCTCACTTACGTCATTTTAACTTCTTAAGTTGGGCAAAAATGAATATTCGATAGAAACGAGTCCTTGAGGAATTCAATGCCTTGTTCCCTCATCTTTAAAATCGTTTTTGAAATGAATACTGTTTTTATTGTTCATTCGAATATTACACAAGTAACATGTAAGCTTAAACCACATTAAATACGATATAAAATCATTAATATCTTCATTGGCTTATGCTTATTAATGAAAACCAAATGGTATTCAAATAACAGTTGAGCATTCACAGGAAACTAAGCAAAAAATTGCACATATTGTTTTCAACCTACAAGTTACACGTTCTTTCCAATTTTAATGTTAATAAACATAGTTAATTCTAAGTATACCAGCCCTCTGTATCGCCCCTGAACGGGGTCACGGTGTAAATATCTAAAAAATATTAACACAGACACGTACTTTACATGCTTATATCAGTGAGTGTGAAAATTCTTGATTACAGTCGAAAGAGCTCCCAAATCATTTTTGACCATTACTGGTAGGCAGACGTTTGAAATTCTAATAATATAAATATATGTTACTGCTTTGAATGATACCACCCATGGTAATAGCAGTTATAAAGTAAACTGAAGAAATTTATATCTGATAACTCTTAAACCCATGACCTACTAGTTGTGGGTCATTCTCGAGACCATTTTTAAAGTGTTTTCTTTCTTTATATTTTGTGGGTTCAAGAACCTAGATGCAAAACTTCAAGACAGCTTGTCGAAAATTGTGGAAAAAGTTCAAAAGTCAAGGAACCATAGATACTTACGATTGGGAAATACTATATAGTTAAAGTGAGGAAACTCAATATGGTGATTTAATTAAAGAAACGTTGACATAGCAGCTTTATACTGCTAATGCATTTCGAAATCCATGTTATTATACAATAATAATATGAAAACCTTTATCTAACTATTTAATTTTCCAACAAGTAGTTATTAACATATTATAATATTGATTATGAATTATAATAATACCGGATTAAGAGCAGATGTGTAATTGGTTTAATATAAGTGAGAACACATCTTGTTACGGTCGAATTAATATTTGGTAATTTTTTTTATCCTAACTAAAATTGAACAAATGTACGCGTAAAAATATTTAATTACTTATCTTGTTAAAATCGAATATACAAATGCTGATTTCTTCAGCTATATTTCATAAATGTATTTCTAGTTATAACTAAATAAATGGTTATTTCTTTTGGCATAGGTGCCTAGCCAGGAGAGCCGAAGGAGCACGTGCCACTCCAGTTTAAATATCTTTAACAAGACCAATTTCTAACTATTTTCTCTCGCCGAATTTTTAGTATTGTAAGTCTGGAATATTATCGCTGGCCCACCAAGGATTCAATAAAAAATCAAACATTCTCAGAAAAAAGTATGAGGTTGCTTTGTGTGTATGTATATCTGATTGGCGGAAATAAAAGTTTGTTAGCAGACACATGGGTGTTACTTTATTTTCTAATGAACGTAATAAAACCTAACACTTTTAATGTTATACAGTGGCACAACGTACGTTTACGGGCCTACAACGCTAGAAATCGGGTTTTGATACCGTGATAAGCAGAGCACAAATAGCCCATTATGTAGCTTTGTATTTAAATACAAACAAGCACCTTTAACGGAGATTTAAGTGACTTAAATCTGGTGGTGTTACTGTGTTTAATTATTTATATATTTAAAGATTTAGATGAATCTTTAATGTTGTTCAACCAATATTCAGAGAACGTTATGTGCAAACAATATACCGTGTTGTACAAGGTTTTTGTGCATGCCATCATGGGCCCAGCATAGTTTAATAAACATCTAACATCAGAATAGTAGTTCTTTTTCTGAGGCTTAGGGTTAATATTTGCTTCTAGAAGATGTTCTTTTCAAAGATGTGTAAACATTACGCATAATAAAATACTGAACTTGTTGCAATATTTTTATAACACCTGTACGTATTTTTCAAGCGGTTTTCATGCTATTATTAATGTTTTTAATTTTAAATATAAAATACACTTTGCTTCAGGGTGTATAACACACCTGATGTTTGCAAATTATATTTTACACAATTTTAACAAAGTAAACAATTCTATCAATAATTTAATAGGAACGCCGTATATCACTAGAAGTCTGTCATCGAATGAAGTAATGTTATTATTACCTACAGTATCATACGTTTCTCTAAATCGTATGTTGAGGCCCTGTAACTATCTTCACATTAATCGTATGTTGAGGCCCTGTAACTATCTTTACATTAATCGTATGTTGAGGCCCTGTAACTATCTTTACAGTATAGAATTTGGTTATACATTTCTAACTACATGTTTAAACAGCTACTTTTTCATGTAGACACAAGTTTTAAATTATCATGGAGATCACATATGAGAGTGAAAAGTAAAGTATCATTATAACAGATCAAATAATTGCGTTAAAAGTAAACGGTTTGAACGTGGGAACTAGTGCTAACAAAAAAACCACCGTAGACAGAGTTGTAAAGAGTTCAAAGACAAGAAGTGTCTTATGTTAGCGTTTCGATTGATATGTAAAAATATCATTGATAATTAGACAAATCAGACCATTTTATACACGAGTAAACTGTGATATAGGTATTTTGACATCACTGAAAGCACATAAAACAGGGGAAAGGTGCGTGCCTCTAAACAGCTCGATATGAACTTCAGTAGTTCGTACGCTGTACTGAAGATTGCCGGTTCTTGGAAAATAACAGCTTAAAATGTTGAACAGACGTAAAACATTTTTATATACATGTATGTAAATACATTCATAACAACAAAGGAACACCTTTAGTGTAATGAAAATATGGAACAGTTATAAGACGTTAATATACATGTCGCTGACAGTTCTTTACTAAAGAGCGTGTAATATCGCTATCTACGCTCTTTAAAAGAGTACATCGGGTATACAGTAGCGACATCTAGTTATAGTTAACCCCGAACTGTGCACCAGACTTCTAACATGTCTACATAGAACACAATGTCCTTTAAAACAAAAATTATTACTATTAAACTGTTTGTTTATCACTTCTTACTACTTTGTGGTTATTACTAAAGCTTTGGCCTCGTTAGTTTTTGTTTCGTTTTCATGAAACAATTTGTGACTTTAAATGTATCACACAGTTTCATTTATATATATAAAAAAAATTTAACATTACACAGTCAATTTATGTAATCGTAATTTCGACCATATAATATAGGTAACAGTTCAGGGTCTTTTTTTAGAGGCCTTATCATCAAGTGTGTTAGTTTTCAGGCATTGGACGCTGCGGTTAGTCTTTCCTAGGTTCATTTCTTCCAAACCTATGAATGAGAATCAGCAGTTTAGAAGTTCAATTAAAATTACCTGAAACATACCTTCTCGTATACTTATATATAATTATGTATCCATAATATATATGTATATACATATATATATTTGTACGAAGTAGTCGACATTGAGCGTAGCTTTAACTGCCTACTTAGAACTAACTGTAATAATAATTATTCATATTTCGGGACATAGGGGCCCGAGGATGTGTGTCGCTATCCTGTCTTTTCATTGCCGATCGATTGCAGTACCGGACTATTTCTACGCCGCTGTGATCTGGCCTGTCAATGGTATCGAAATGTTCCAGGTCGGAAACTTCCTCGTCGAATGATGTTGGAAGAGGTTCGTTGATATTGAGGCTAGCCTTCTTCCTTTCCGCCTTCTTCTGAACGTAAAGACGTACAGACAAAACCCCGAAGAAGGCGACTAAGCCACCGCCCAAGCTAAGTGTCAAGTAAAGAATACACTTCTCCTTGTTTTCTGCAGTATATAAAAACAAAGAATTACGGGTATAGTAATATACAAAATGAAATCCGTATAAACACTCACACAGTGAGGTTTGTACAATGTATTGCTGCTTTCTGTTTCCGTTTTACTCATTTCTCTATGTAATAGATTGTTTGTTTTGAATTTCGCGCAAAGCTACACGAGGGCTATTTGCGCTAGCCGTCCCTAATTTAGCAGTGTAAGACTAGAGGGAAGGCAGCTAGTCATCGTCACCCACCGCCAACGTTTGGGCTACTCTTTTACCAACGAATAGTGGGATTAACCGTCACATTATAAAGCCCCCACGACTGAAAGGGCGAGCATGTTTGGGATTCAAACCCGCGACCTTCAGATTACGAGTCGAATGCCTGAACCCACCTGGCCATGCTGGACCCTATGTAATGGAAGCATTATCTTAAGCTTATTACATTTTTAATACTATATCCTTAATCTAGTGCCTTATGGACTTTGAAAGAACTAGAAGAATGTATTATAATAATAATCATTCAACAACAGGCACAACGGTATGAATGTGGACTTACAACACTAGAAATCGGGTTTCGATACCTGTGACGGGGAGAGTACAGACAGCACATTGTGTAGCTTTGTGCTTAACTTCAAACAAACAACAATAATTTAAACAGCAGTTCATAAACACCATAAGAAAACAATACTCAAAAATATTTAGGCTAACATAAGTATCATAGCCGTCGTGATAAAACAATATTTCAAAACACTTAGGCGAATATAACAATCATATCCTAAGTTATTTATATTAACCTAAAAACCATAGAGTCGTGATAAACAATATACCAGAGTATTGACGAACAGAAGAAAAAGAGACAAAGTGCTTTAGGTAAACTACAAACTATTTACGGTTATAATTTCGGAACAAATATTAGTCTATTTTTTATTTTACTTTTATTCATAGTTTCTTTGTAGCCTGGAGTCGATTGATTTGCAAACGACGCAGAATAATTTGTATTCTTAAAAGTGGCGATTGTATTAAAAAAAGACCAAACTTGGATGATCACATTTCTTGTCCACCACTCTAGATGTGCTAACAACATAAATAAACCCAGAAGATGCACTAATATTTTATATTTAGATTTATGAGTTTCTCTGGTAACCTTTTAAAATAATTGCCGTTAAACGTAAATAGATCTATGATTAAGTTTTATCATCACGACTTCATAAAATTCTCTTTCGCATCATGAAACGTTTCGTCAGTTATCAAGAGGTTGTTTTAGTTCCTTTCTTAGCGTCAAGCTACACATTGTCTGAATTCTGTCCATGGCGGGAATCGAACCGCTGGTTTTGACGTTGTAAGTTCGTAAACTTATACCTGACTTACTGAAGGACTACCAAAACTTCTTCTTTCGGAGTACCTACTGATGAAGTGAATGCATATTTAAATGAAATTGACAAATGTGTTTACATTACGGTGTATTACAAGAACTTTTCCTTCTAGAACTGCTCAAATGATAGCATATATTATGCGTTAGTTCTCAGTGCTTTTACATCTTTACATATTGGTCTAGTAAATAGATATTCCACAAGCTATTAAGACCTCTTGATCTGAAACAAATAGCTAATAAAAGTCACCACATATATCACGAGTATTATAAAGCTTGATTCTTTTTTTCAGCTATATTAAAAGCGCTATAAACACGTTTAAAGTAGACTCGTAGGGTGATCGATCGAAGTAAATTAACATAGTTTCAGTGCATTAGTGACATGCGTAAATGCATTAGACATGCCTTTAATATGTGGTACAAGTGAAAAATTGGTCTCGTGGAGTCAGGACTTTAAGAAACATAAAATTCTTGCGTATCTTGAGACAAATGCTGATTAGGTATGTTTTCAAAAGATTTCACAATCTTGTCTTCATATTAATATCAACTAATCACACTCTCTCGGCCTAATGGTTTAAGATGGAAATGTGGGTCGACTAACTTTAACTGTTATGACAAAGGACCACCTTTGGATATATTTGACTCGGCACGCTTTAAATATAATAAAATAACTGTACGTTATAGCAGCTTTCTCTAATACAAATAAAATCAGATAAGATATATAATGTGTAGCATTACAAATCATAAGACAAGTCTTATCACATACAACAGAATAACGATAAGTAATATTAGGATGAACGTGAAATTCAACATTTTAATGTACTTACGTTTGAATGTCTCTTTGTATTATAATTCATTCATAGAGGAAGTGTCGAAACTTAATAACAGATAATACATTGAATATATCCTCATAAAATATCTCATGTTTTATTAAGGTTTAGTAGTTTTTTACTTTCACCTTTTGCTTGTGTTTGGATTTTGCGCAAAGCTACACGAGAGCTATCTGCGCTAGCCGTATCTAATTGAACAGTGTCAGACTAGAGGGAAGGCAACTAGTCATCAACATCCACTACCAACTCTTAGGCTACTCTTTTACCAACAAATAGTGGGATTGACTGTCACATTATAACGTTCCAATGGCTGAAAGTGTGAGCATGTTTGGTGTGAAGGGGATTCGAAACCGTGACCCTCATTTTACGAGTTGAGCGCCCTACCAGCTGGCCAAGCCCGACCGTAAGCGTTTTGAAACTATTAGTTTTTGGTTAGATAGGTATTTAGGTGAACAATTCAGTAAACACATTGCACATTATCAAATTTTTTGGTTAAACGTCAAAAGATAATTTTAGGGTTGTTTCCATTTACTCTTAATTATTACCAATAGAATAACTAATCCCCTACCTTTTCCAAATTAGTAAGATTAGCGAGAGAAAAGCTATCTTCTTGACCTTATCCCAAGTGAATATGCGCATTAGATATATTTTTACCGTAATTATGAAGAATAATTTGTCAACATCAAAATTAAAGACATCTTGATGGGTTTACTTGAAATAATTTGTAAAGAGACAATTGTCAGTTTTTTTTTTTAAGATTGGTAAACACATACCACAAACAGAAATAACGCTTGGAAATTAATGACCAATGGAAACCCAACAAAAACGTTTTTGAAGTAAACATCAGGATGAGTTACATCGCTTTGCACCAAGTTTGTGGATGCCAAATTAGCAAAAAAGTACCGAATTTAAAATTCGAAACAGATTTTAGATAAAAAATTGCTGGACATATTAGCTACAAATGAAAAATTAATCGTGAAAGGAAATATTTTCCGTTTATTTTTGTCTGTTTGTACAGAAATGTTATCGTTGTATGCGTGAAATAAACTAACAAACAATTGAGTAAGTTTATGAACATGCAATGTTGAAACTTGGGTTTCAATATTCCAAGCTGCATTCAGCACATAGCCCAATGCGACTGTGCTATACAAACAAACAGACACACACACAAACTGTGTTTCATTGATATAGGTATGAACTTCTTCACGATACATAATACTCCGAGGGCTACAGAGTTTAGTTTTCTATTGTTGAAAACTATTCACTTAAGTTTCAACCATATATATTTTCACCTTGCCGTGAAATTCGAAAACGAATTTACCACGCTTTCCATTAGGCCTAACTTATTCATAATGATATGATGAGAAGGGGGAAGTTATACGTTTTTTTTTAAGTTTAAAAAATCGCCTACACCTCGCAGTGTGAGCTAACAAAGAAACAGATCAAAATGTACTTATCGAAATTGACGTTATAAATAGTAAATGATAATAATGTATGTACCACATAGACATAAATGCACAAAATACGTTTTACTTCATTGTAAAGGAATACTTTAATACATTTATTTAAGTTAAGAAAACAAATCCAACAGCCATACAAAAGTTTAGAAACAAAAATAAACGCAGGAATTGTTAGGTTGCTTTTACTAATATTCTTACTGGTTTAAGTATTAGTAACAACTGAAAAAAAACCAAAAACTACTGAAACATAGTCACATAATTACTCTGCATTTTAGCTATATACCTTTATTTATTAAAAAGTTATGATATTCACGTAGTACATTCGGTCCATGAAAATGACTTCTCAATAGCGGGTTCGAAACCCCATCACATCAAGCATGCTCGCCCTTTCACCCCTTGGGGCGTTATAATGTTTCAACTAATCCCACTATTCGTTGGTAAAAGAGCAGCTAAAAAGTTGGCGGTGGGTGGAGATGACTAGCTGCCTTCCCTCTGGTCATACACTACTAAATTAGGGATAGCTAGTGCAGACAGACCTCATGTATGCGCGAAATTCAAAACAGTCAAACAAACCTAGAAGAAACATTAATGGTGGTAGTATATACAACACTGGCTACGACGATTCTGCTTATTTTTGTCATTGTTATTTTATTGTTTTTAAGCAATGATTTTCTCAACAAAAGACAGAAAGAGATACAAGTAACGTTCTTATTGAAAATGCAACCGAAGCACATAAAAATGAATAGAAATTTCTTCTGTTGTAAGGAGGGGAGTTAGACCCCTAAATAAATTGAAGATTTTTTAAATAAACGATCCAGTGATTCAACATCAACAAATTACGTTAGGAACTTACGTTTGAGGTATCTGTATGCTGCAATCCATTCCGTAAGAAAGCCAACAACCTTCTGGTCACCTTCAATAACTGTGCAGTTGCTGGCGTCCTCCCAATCTATAATTTCATCACTTTGGACTTCCGGTTGACGGATGTCTGATTTCTTGGAATCATCTAGAGATAGGTAAAAGTAATCTATAATTACAAATATAGATATATATGTTTTTGTAAGTATCTTACGATCCTCTATGTCGTAGGAATCTTAGAAACGTAGAACAGTCGCTTGCTGAGAATCTTTGTGTGACAAAAGATAATGTAGGACAGTAACGTACTGAGAATCTTTGTATGACAAACGATAAAGTAGGATAGTAGCTTATTGAGAATTTTTGTATGATATAGGATAATGTAGGACAGTAGCTTACTGAAAATCTTTGTATGACAGAAGATAATGTAGGACAGTAGCTTACTGAGAATCTTTGTACGACAAACGATAATGTGAGATAGTAACGCACTGAGAATTTTTGTATGATATAGGATAATGTGAGATAGTAACTTATTGAGAATCTTTGTATGATATAGGATAATGTGAGATAGTAACTTACTGAGAATCTTTGTATGACAAACGATAATGTGAGATAGTAACTTACTGAGAATCTTTGTATGACAAACGATAATGTGAGATAGTAACTTACTGAGAATCTTTGTATGATATAGGATAATGTGAGATAGTAACTTACTGAGAATCTTTGTATGATATAGGATAATGTGAGATAGTAACTTACTGAGAATCTTTGTATGATATAGGATAATGTGAGATAGTAACTTACTGAGAATCTTTGTATGATATAGGATAATGTGAGATAGTAACTTACTGAGAATTTTTGTATGACAAACGATAATGTGAGATAGTAACTTACTGAGAATCTTTGTATGATATAGGATAATGTAGGATAGTAACTTACTGAGAATCTTTGTATGATATAGGATAATGTGAGATAGTGCCTTACTGAGCATCTTTGTATGATATAGGATAATGTGAGATAGTAACTCACTGAGAATCTTTGTATGATATAGAATAATGTGAGATAGTAACTTACTGAGAATCTTTGTATGATATAGGATAATGTGAGATAGTAACTTACTGAGAATCTTTGTATGATATAGGATAATGTAGGATAGTAACTTACTGAGAATCTTTGTATGATATAGGATAATGTGAGACAGTAACTTACTGAGAATCTTTGTATGATATAGGAAAATGTGAGATAGTAACTTACT
The DNA here is from genome assembly GCF_004210375.1 of Tachypleus tridentatus. NCBI lineage: Eukaryota > Metazoa > Arthropoda > Merostomata > Xiphosura > Limulidae > Tachypleus > Tachypleus tridentatus. The sequence goes on along the minus strand of NC_134832.1, from coordinate 161,055,451 downwards.
GAGAATCTTTGTATGATATAGGATAATGTGAAATAGTAACTTACTGAGAATCTTTGTATGATATAGGATAATGTGAGATAGTGCCTTACTGAGCATCTTTGTATGATATAGGATAATGTGAGATAGTAACTCACTGAGAATCTTTGTATGATATAGAATAATGTGAGATAGTAACTTACTGAGAATCTTTGTATGATATAGGATAATGTGAGATAGTAACTTACTGAGAATCTTTGTATGATATAGGATAATGTAGGATAGTAACTTACTGAGAATCTTTGTATGATATAGGATAATGTGAGATAGTAACTTACTGAGAATCTTTGTATGATATAGGATAATGTGAGACAGTAACTTACTGAGAATCTTTGTATGATATAGGATAATGTGAGATAGTAACTTACTGAGAATCTTTGTATGATATAGGATAATGTGAGATAGTAACTTACTGAGCATCTTTGTATGATATAGGATAATGTGAGATAGTGCCTTTCTGAGAATCTTTGTATGATATAGGATAATGTGAGATAGTAACTTACTGAGAATCTTTGTATGATATAGAATAATGTGAGATAGTAACTCACTGAGAATCTTTGTATGATATAGAATAATGTGAGATAGTAACTTACTGAGAATCTTTGTATGATATAGGATAATGTGAGATAGTAACTTACTGAGAATCTTTGTATGATATAGGATAATGTAAGATAGTAACTTACTGAGAATCTTTGTATGATATAGGATAATGTGTGATAGTAACTTACTGAGAATCTTTGTATGATATAGGATAATGTGAGATAGTAACTTACTGAGAATCTTTGTATGATATAGAATAATGTGAGATAGTAACTCACTGAGAATCTTTGTATGACATAGGATAATGTGAGATAGTAACTTACTGAGAATCTTTGTATGATATAGAATAATGTGAGATAGTAACTCACTGAGAATCTTTGTATGATATAGAATAATGTGAGATAGTAACTTACTGAGAATCTTTGTATGATATAGGATAATGTGAGACAGTAACTTACTGAGAATCTTTGTATGATATAGGATAATGTGATATAGTAATTTACTGAGAATCTTTATATGATATAGGATAATGTGAGATAGTAACTTACTGAGAATCTTTGTATGATATAGGATAATGTGATATAGTAATTTACTGAGAATCTTTATATGATATAGGATAATGTGAGATAGTAACTTACTGAGAATCTTTGTATGATATAGGATAATGTGAGATAGTAACTTACTGAGAATCTTTGTATGATATAGGATAATGTGAGATAGTGCCTTACTGAGAATCTTTGTATGATATAGGATAATGTGAGATAGTGCCTTACTGAGAATCTTTGTATGATATAGGATAATGTGAGATAGTAACTTACTGAGAATCTTTGTATGATATAGAATAATGTAGGACAGTAACTTACTGAGAATCTTTGAATAACAAAGACTAACTGATATCAGTCCTTACTGATAACAGTCAATTCTACTAATCGTTAGTAAAAGAGAAGCCTAAGTGATGGTGGTGAGTGGTATTGACTAGCTGTCTTCCCTCTAATATTTCACTGCTAAATTAGTGACGGCTAATGCAGATAAGCCTTATGTAGCTTTGTGCGAAATTAAAAACAGAACCAAGTTTGAGTTGTTAAAAAAGTGTATTACTTCAATGGCTTCTGCGTTATTCTCTTTACTTTAGTTGGTACAATAGTCATCTGACATGTGATTGATCTTAGGTTCGATACCGAGTTGAGAAAAATCGTATTAATATACCTGATTCATATTTGGTTAACGGCGTGCCTTCTTTCCACCGAGATCGGTCCTGACCTTCAGGTGGCGCTTTATACTCCGGTTCTTCAACGAAATCGTCTGTTTCGTCAATTCCACTGTCACCGTTATCATTGATATCTAACACTCGAAGGATTTCTTTTGATACTAACAATGTGAAGAAACAAACAAATATTACTATATGTTTGAAAATATTTTATCTTAAATGTGTGTAATATCTAATAATAACTTTAAATAACGTTAAATAACTTTAACGTTTTTGGTGTAATGGATCATTAACGAAACAAAGGATAATTCTTCGTCTAAGAAGTTAGTCTTATTTTTTCCTGGAAGCATATTAAATGCACATTTTCTTTAAAATTCAATATTTCCTTTACTTCTTTACTAACAAAACAGTTTCTATAAACAAGTGTTAGTAAAGAGATTAACATGATAAGAGAGACAGGTGTATAAATAGCAAGTTACAAGATAAACAAATACGGAAATTCACTAGACAAACAGATAAAAAAATAGCTAAACAGATAGATTCCTATTTATGTCCACAAATAAGCAGTCAGACAGATGAATAAATACCTGATAATACAAAACGACAGATAGATAGATACACAGAAACGTAGATAATGGAAACATAAATCTCTCTCTCTCTATATATATATATGTATATACGTTAAAGATTCATTTTCATTTTCACCAGATGAGAAATTAAAAATAGTATCTGTGACGTAAAGCCTAATGCATTATTTGATTGGCTGTAACTTCTGCTGTAGATTACAGATTCGATTATTCAAGGCTCACCAGCACAGCTGTGGTTAGCAGACCAAAGAAATACCATTAGGCCTCTAAGAATTGTGAAGTGTACATCATACCTGTAGGGTTTTGAATTCGTTTTACTTCACCACATTGCAAGACGGAGTCAAAATCACATATATAGATCTACAGATGTTTATGTCCACAGATCAGTAAGAATTAAAGAAGAAATATAGGGTAACTCACCACAGGTATAAACAACCTTGAGATAATGTCGAGTATCTGGCGGACAACTAGGGTTACCAAATGTTTCGATAGAAGCATAGACCGTGCACCTGCGCTTTCCTAGACAGTTCTGCATCACTGTTTCTGTAGCGTAACTGACCTGACAGTCTAACAGAGAATAATACGGTCTTATGTCAGTGTTTCTTCTTAACAACTTTCAACAATAAAATAAAAAAAATAAAATTATTAATTGTAAAATTGTAAAAGAGATATGAGAAAGAGATTAACATTAAGCCTATATTTAGTGTATTTACTTTTTCCAAATATATTTAATCAGTGCATTTACTAGATTTACTTGAAATTTGTATAAATAAAGGCAAATTCTACCTCGTGCTACAACTCCGGACTTCTGTGGACATTCATGGATATCGTGGTGAGTTCCTCCGAATGACGCCGAGTAAATCACGATTCGTCGGGATTTTTTACATTGAAGTCGAAGACGATCATTTTCGCACACGATTTTGTTGATAAATGAATCTAGATTAGAATCACATTTGTGGTACAGTTATGGGTATTTATCACGATTTATTTAACTATCGTGATAGGTGCTTGCTATTTGGCATGTACCTAATAACTCTATTGTAAATCGAGCAAAATTTTGCACTGTTAACATATTTTAAATCACATCTTAACCGTTTCAATGATTTATCTTTTAAGCACTGTTTGGGAAGCACATTAATTAACCGTTTAGCACGCACTTTGCATATTATTAAAATTTCTATGTAACATATAAGATTAAAATTGATTATCATTCAATTTGAAATCTGATTATTTTGTATTTACAAAGTTAATTATTGTGTAAGCAATGATGCTACTCATATCTAAACTGTGAATTCTGTTATCATTCGAGCTATAAGGATAACTAACCTTTAATTTATAAGGTTACACAACATTTAGCCAATAAGGTTAATTAAAATCCAGTAACTGAATAATTTTAATTATCATGTATTATATAATATTAATTTCAATTTAAACAATTTGATTGATTAAATTTATTTTGAAGTGTGGTTGACATATTATAATATATTCTACTTTGATTTCACTCATAGGTTCTTCGAATTATTACATAAATTATAATACAGTTTAAAACATACCATTACATTTATACAATTCATTACAATGATTTCATAAGGTTAATCCTAAAACCCGTGTCTGTTTCTTAGAATGAAAATAATATTATTTTACTAGAAAGTTTCAGATCTAACAAATTTAATCTACTGGGAAATTCTTTGCGCTAGAAATTCAATGCAATACCATGAAAACCAGGTTTAATTAAATATGAATGGACATCTAACAGACATTTACGTCTAACTGCAGAACAAACACGTTAATATTCAATATATACAATTGAAAACTTGAAGATCAATTAAACACACTTAGAAACTGAATTATTTAGCGACCACAATTCATTAGAATCCATAAAAAAAGTAATAATCTACCTTTGTTAAAAAGTCTATCTTACAAATGTTAGCGGCTTGGCATGGCCAAGCGTGTTAAGGCGTGCGACTCGTAATCTGATGGTCGCGGGTTCGCATCCCGGTCGCGCCAAATATGCTCGCCCTTTCAGCCGTGAGGGCGTTATAATGTCACGGTTAATCCCACTATTCGTTGGTAAAAGAGTAGCCCAAGAGTTGGCGGTAAGTGGTGATGACTAGCTGCCTTCCCTCTAGTCTTACACTGCTAAATTAGGGACGGCTAGCACAAATAGTCCTCGAGTAGCTTTGTGCGAAATTCCAAAACAAACAAACAAAACAAATGTTAGCATGTGCAAATGAAGCAATTTTATTTTATTGCAATACGTAATAAATTAGCCTATCTCCACAGTTTCTGAGCGGCATGTCTTGAGACTTATCTGTTGTGGGCACAACACAGATAGCCCCTTGCGCACCTTTGTTCATAACAGTAAGCACACAACCTAAATGTAATACGATATTACAGATTTATTTATGAGAATACACGGAATTTGGATTTTGTTATTATTGACCCACAAAATTTTCTTACTCATGTTAGTTTTAAATTTTGAACTGATAGCCGTCTGTTTTACAATGGTTTTATCTATACTCTTCAAAACAAGAAACGCTAAAAGGATATTTTTTTTATTTTAAAGAAAAATATATGTAATAATGTTACAAGCTCAGAATATGTGATGTTACACTGTTAAGGCACTGAGTGTCAGACCAAAATGACAATAAAAGTTGTGCACTTTGAAAACGGAGAAAAACATCGGATTTTTCGCCAAAACGCATGCGTGTCCAATAAATTTGTTTGAGAGATCTGCATGTTCTGCAAGTGCAACATGTGCAAAATCCTATAAAGTCACGGGTTCTCGGTTTCCATAGCTCAGTGTTAAGCCACCGACACGCAATACAGTTACGCCAAGACTAACTGAAGCACAACGCAACAACACCATTGGTTGCTTGGAAGCAGGCGAATCTCGATCAGATGTTGCCAGAGCTGTGAATGTCCACTCAAGCACCATCACAAGGCTATGGAATCGTCACCAACAACATGGATCAACTCGTGACCGTCCACGATCTGGCAGACCTCGTGTGACCACGCCCGCACAAGATCGCTACATTCGGTTACGTCACCTTCGGGATAGGACCACCACTGCGACGTCTGCTGCCTCAACCATACCAGGGCTGCGTAGGATTTCCGATCAGACCGTACGCAACCGTCTACGAGATTCTTAGGCCCCATGTGCAACCCATCATGGTGAACGTCAACGACGTTTTTCAACATGACAAAGCCCGTCCTCACACAGCCTGACTCACCACTGTCTTTTTGAGACACCACAACATCAACGTTCTTCCCTGGCCCTCCAGATCACCAGATTAAAACCCCATCGAACATTTTCGGGACGAGTTGGACCGACGTCTGCGACGGCGACAATCTCAACCGCAAACTCTACCTCAGCTTGCAGCAGCTTTGCAGGCTGAGTGGACAGCCATTCCACAGAATGTGATTCGTCATCTCATCGCTTCCATAGGCAGGAGATGCCAAGCAGTTATTGATGCTCACGTGGGGCATACTCGTTATTGACGTTGAGTGACGTTAAACTTCACCTAGTGAGCGTGGACTTCGCCTTTGCAGACTTTGGTTTTTCAGCAGTGAATGTGCAAAGTTTCACACATGTCATACAGAACTACCCGGAATAAATTTGTTAACAATTTGTCTCATATTTTGCTTTTTGCGTGCCTGGCATGGCCAAGCGCGTAAGGCGTGCGACTCGTAATCCGAGGGTCGCGGGTTCGCGCCCGCGTCGCGCTAAACATGCTCGCCCTCCCAGCCGTGGGGGTGTATAATGTGACGGTCAATCCCACTATTTGTTGGTAAAAGAGTAGCCCAAGAGTTGGCGGTGGGTGGTGATGACTAGCTGCCTTCCCTCTAGTCTTACACTGCAAAATTAGGGATGGCTAGCACAGATAGCCCTCGAGTAGCTTTGTGCGAAATTCCAAAACAACAGCCTTTTGCGTTTCTTTTTTTGAAGAGTATATAAAGGAGCGCTAGCCATTCTAACACAATACTTTTTTTTAACACTAAAATAAACAGTACTTTAAATATTCAGAGACGTCTTTGGCCTCGTACTCGTTTAGATTTAAGAATGAATGTATCATTTTCTAACTTTGTCGGAGTTTGGCTTTTGTCAGATTCTAATGCAGACTTTTAAGTAAGTGTACATGTATGTAAAGTCTCATGTTCTTCGAAATACCAAGGTTATATATATGTTTATCTTTGCACGACAAATGCTAACGTCGGACAGCAACTTACTGAAAGTATTTGCATTACAGCAAAGACGAAGAGTATTTTAAGTATTTTTTTCAAGTTCACTTAAACACAAAATCGCATCGCATACCCTGAGCCGTTATCTTTACTGTATTGCGTTTTTCGTTATTTTTTAGCTTCGACCTATAATGAGATTAAAGAGATCATATTTCGGGTGTTTTAGAAAATCTATTTATAATTTATTTTGAATTGTATGTTTAATATATTTCCGCATTCTAGGCAATCGTTTTCCACTTATTTTGCTTTTAGTATGTTCCACTCATTTTCTGTTTTACACACTATTTGTCCTTAATTAGCTTGAAAGACTACAGCACGATGTTTTCAAGTTTTAAATAATTAACGGTAGGTGAAGTCACAAATAAACATATTTAACAATAGTTTTTGTGTTTGTGGGTCGTATTATACTCGGTTCTTATGCTTAATGTGTACTTTCATAAATTATGATTAAATATCACTTCAGAGTTGAGAAAGTACATCTTATTTTGATTTCTATGTCTGTAAATGGTGATTAAATATCATTTCAGTTCTAAGCTAGTTAGAGGTTTAGCCTAACATGTACTTTGTAAATGATAACATTACTTAGGCCTAAGCCTAGTTATGCGTTACGTTCGACTTACTTGGTAGGCACTTGTACACAACTTCAGCGTATTTCCGAATGCCGGGACAAGGATCTTCGCCGAAGGATTCTGGGGACGTTTTTATTTTACACACTCGCTGGTGACGACACATTGCTTCAACTGCCTGTAAAGTAGAATAAAATAGGTTTGAATTATGCAAATTCTTGCTGAAGATTTTGACTACAAACGAATCTTGTTCCTTACAAATAATAGACGCTGCTGGACGCCAGCAGGAAAGCAAAACAATTTATTTATTATTTGTAACGTTAAAAATCAACTATTTCGAAACCACGAATCAAACCGAACAATTACTTTTTTGTTCTCAAAATCAGATGTTAGCCTAGTAGTATTTGTAACAAATGTCCATCAGCATGTGGTTCTTTATTAGCAGAGAAAGTTTATTTATTGGAAAACATACTGTTTTACAAAGTCTGTGCTTCATAAGCACTTTTAAGTTTATGTGACACATGCAAAGGATATTATACGAGATCTATGCTTCTTTTTGTACTGTAAGTTCACGTGTCGTTAAAAAACAGGATATTATACAAGATAGGTGATTTATTAGCATTTTAAGTTCATTCTGTCAGAGCAAAACCGAATATTATACAAGACAATAAAAAAAATAAACATTATACAAAATACGCGTGTGCTTTATTAATAATGCAAGTCCATTTCTCATGCAGAAAATCAGGAATTATACAAGAAAAAATATACAATACTAAAAACAAAGCAGTATATAAGATGTGCTTTTTGTACTTCATTTATACTAAAAGTTAAATAGAATTCTGTGCATGTTCGGTACTTCTTTTGAAAAACAGAAGAAAAAATATTCTTTTACGAACCAGTTCTCCTTCGTCCATTATTATAAAATAAATATTTATTTAAGTGAAAATGAAAATGTATATAAAAAACTTACTCGTAAAGCTTGAGTTGCTAAACATTTTGTTGTGTCATTTCCCCGGTAATTGTTTTTGCTAGGTGTATGTAGTTCTGGTGGGCAGAGCTCGTGAGATGAGACTGTCCTTCCATAACGGGCGAAACTGACAGCGATAACTGTGTCAGGCCAACACTTGATCAGTAGATCATTTCCATCGCAGGCGTGAACTTGGAAGTTGCGAAGAGTTCCTGACACTAATGCTATAATATTATATATAAACTGTCAAGAAGAGAAGTAGAACTAACCTCGGAAAACCAAGTTTCTACAACGCAAAGTCTTGAATGTTTTATTTGTATTCAGACATATAGAAAAAACAAAACAAAAACAAGTTAATCAGGACACAGGACAACTTGACAACAAAAACAATATGATATAGCAACAACCAAAACAGTTCAAGCAGCAGTCGAGAAATAAACTAATAATTCCTCAAAGGAATATGTGATAACGAACAGAAAAAAAAACAAACTATTTACATAGATACAACAGTAATATTCAAACTACGGTTAAACCTACAGACGCAATCATGAACACAACAATTTTCAGTTACGATCAAACCGTTCACTTGAAGAAAGTTTGGGTATAATTACAACGCATTACAGGTTAGTAAATTAAAGACTAAACAATTTTGTTTCGGATATATACTTGTTCTAGCTTCTCTTAATTTTAAACTGATAAAGAGAAGGCAAATAATTAACAGTACGTGCAATTCTGTAGTATTTGAACGCTTATCATGAGTCCTCGATTTAACAATTTGGCATATTAATTACTTTAGATAATTGGGAGATTCATATATTTTTTTTAATCATATAAAGAGCATGAAAAATGTTTTTGGGTTGTTGTAAAATGTATTGATAACCGCTAGGTGATCCACTTAAAGTTCTAGTAAAGTAAATATATAAGATTTAGGGATTTTAAGCTGTGAAAATCTGCTTTTTTGGGCCTCTTACCTTGTCATTTAGCTTATATGTCGCGCAATGTGTATTTGGGGTTGGAAATACTAAATGGCTTTACCGTTTTCTTTTTACAGAGTCAATTAAGAAAGGAAAAGAGTGAAGCTAGACAAACACATGTTTGTCTTTACACGTGATTACACGTTTCTGCTTAAGCCAAATTAAGTTGATTCCTATTGGGGGTAATTTAAATAAACTTGTCCGTTACAATCGAAGACAAAAAAAACCACATTGGAGACTGTCCTACTCACGTGATTCTTTCTGTGCTGTGTCAGTCTGGTGAGTGATTTATAATTTTATCAGATTTAAAGCTACAGTCTTAGTTGTGGTGCACATATGCGAATACATTTTAGGTTAATGGATAAAACCGTAAGAGGTAAGCTTGTATGCTCTTCATTTACAGCCTACGTGAAAAATAAACTTAGAAGTTTTCTTTTTTCTGCTAGTCTTAAGCCTAATGAGTGCATTAAAATACAACAGTTACATCAGCCAATACACCACAATCTGTTTATGCATACTTCTTTTATTGAGTAATCACCACACACCTACAGACATCACCTTGAGACTAATCAAATTATATTATGAAGTAGTCGTTTCTGTATATCACTGTGAAGATAACCGTACAATGTTGTCGAATAATCCATCACAAAAGTTTATAAAGCTGAGTCAGAATAACCGTACTGCTCCACTGAGTAATAATTGTACATGTCTATAATTGCTTTACCGAGTACGGAGCTAAGAAAATTGAAACGCGAACACGAATTATTAATGGAAAAACAAACATATTTTACTGATAAAACAAATGATACCGAAACATAAACCTGATAAGAAGAGCAACGGAATCAGTATGCTTACACAAAATTTATTTGTTTGTTATTTTACCATATTGCACAATCGTTTGCATAAGCAATTGTTTTTGAAATTGTGTTATTTGTGTATATGGTAGGAAAAATATGATTGTGAACATGCACAACGTTAAATATGTTTCTGTATACGTGCTTCATAAATATTAAAATATTTTAATTACCTGGAACTATGTTTATGTTTTTTTTTTTATAGCAAAGCCTCATCGGGCTATCTGCTGAGCCCACCGAGGGGAGTCGAACACCTCAGTTTAGCGTTGTAAATCCGTAGACACACCACTGTACTAGCGGGGTATAGTATAGCTATACTATACTTGATAAGGGCTATTTCATGAATATTACAATATTTTAACTACCTGGAACTGAGCTATACTATACTGGTTAGAACAACTGGTTAGGTAGGTTAAAACAACAGAGAAACATGTTATCAAGGTAAATAAATGAACAATTTGATATCAGTTTGACTTTTCGTGCACCATAGAGGATACTCGATTGCGTAAAATCCTGGACATACAACCAACCTGTTAAAGGCATTGCCTTATTGCGTTTCCTGTTACAGATAAAATAAGCAAAACACTATGTTCACTTGGTACAGGTAAGTAAAGTAGAAAAAAACAACGTCAAAATATGAAAAATGTTCTCATTTTGCAATTCGTATTAACTAAGAATTCATCTTTGAATAGAGATAAAGTTTTCGTTTGAATTAACTTGCTTGTATAATTGAGTGTATAATAGTTAACTGATTAACTAATATAACTAATTCATGTTTGCTGAGTGTAAAGTAAGGCCATGGTATATGGGTCATTGTAAGTATGTATGATATATCTGTGGAAATGTGCTTTAGTTTAAACCTATGAAGTTACTGAAAAGTCTGCAAGGGAAAGCCCATTATGCAAATTACTCATTATACTGCAGGTTTCCAGTTTAGTTATACTTTTAACATGACGTATAACGAATGGTTACACAAGAAGTACTTGCATTATCTGTCTCTAATTTGATCTAATACATTAGAGGGAAAGTGCCTGCTACCAGTTGCTAGGTTGTTTTAATCAAATAATGGCATCTGACTGTCACTCTTATAACGTACACACAACAACAAAGTAGGGAGTGCGCTCCATACTCCGACACACTATCTACCACGTCACTTTCGGTCATGTTCTGAAGCATAATTCACTTGTAATGAGTGCAAGTTAAGGTTTCTATAGTGCTTATTTAAGTTATTTTACACGTTTTGTACATTTAGATACAAGAATTAGAGTTAAAGCATGTGATAATTCATAACACATACATATGCAAAATTAGTTAATTATTCAAACTTCAGCTGGTATTTGTAACTCTTTCTAACATTTATACACACATACTAGTCCTTGGTGGCTCACTGGTAGACCTGAGAGTTTATAACGCTTGAAATCGAGTTTCGATACACACAGTAAGCAGAGCATAGATAGTCAGTCCATAGCGTAGCTTTGCGCGTAACCCTTCGGCTTGGGTTCCTGTACGTAGTGAGGGGACCTCCAAGAGAAGGTTTTGTTCTTTCAGTTTGCCTCCCCTAGAATCTAAACATCCACCTATGCGTTTGCTGTGCTTGGCGACTCGTGAAAAGGAGGAAAAGTGGTTGAGGGGACCAACCGTAACACACCACTTTGACCTTGCATTCCTGTAGACGGGCGGCCTAGGAATGGCCCCCAGGGTCAACAAGTGCCATTGTTGGACGTCTCAACGGATGTCGTGGACTTTGTGTCTGATGCTGGTGTTTGGGTATAGAGCTCATGAAACCCTGGCTTTGCTAAAATGTCTTTGTTTAGCATTGCAGTAAGTCCCCTTGTAGGACTCTTTGGTGGGCGGGGACAGTAGGCACTGAAATGTATTCCCTTTATTAAGGATACCCCCATGTGAGAAAAAATAAAAATGAAAAATGTTGAGATGAAACATGATTGAAAAACGACCACGCATGGACGACTCTGTTGTATAATCACTGTCACAGTTAGATTATGTACCTCAGTTTCTAATCATGCATTCCTTATCCGAGAAATACTTAGGGAAATTTTTCCATTTTTTATTCAAAAGGGATCAGAGGAGTTTGCTGGCTCCCCCATGTCAGTACGGAAGTTACAATCTGGAGCATGGGGGAAAAACTCATCGAGGTTACTTCCCATGCAACTTTGAATTCTTCCAGAGGAGGTATAGTTAAGAGGGATTTAAAGAATATTCCCGAGCCGGAGATACTCGCTGATTTCTCCAGCCGAGGCGTTTCTGTGGTGTGGCGAATCTGGTAGAACTCAAGCTCGCTCTTCATTGGTCGGATCTGATGATATACATTACGAAATGATGCGCCATCTCTTTCCTGTTTTTCTTGCTATTCTTCTGGTTGTTTTTAACTGAATCTGGCAAGAGAATGTTTTTGCTGATGCGTGGCACCAGGCTATTGTCTTACCTTTCTCTAAACCTGGGAAGAATTTCAAGATTCCGTCAAACTATCGTTCGATTCGTTTGACGAGCTGTCTCTGTAAGATCTTAGAGAGGATGGTTAATGCTCATCTTGTTTGGTTCCTCAAATAAAACTACCTCCTCTCGTCCACCCAGTGTGGGTTCCGATGATAGTGCTCCACTTTGGACCACCTGATTTGACTTCAAACGTCGATCAGAGAAGCCTTTCTCAAGCGACATCTTATGTAAGTATTCTTTGACCTTGAGAATACTTATGATATTACGTGGAGTTATGGCATTTTGCGAGACCTCCACTTATATGGGTTACGTGGCCATTTGCCTATTTTTATTAATTTTTTTTAATGGACAGGCGATTCCAAGTTTATATGGGTTCGACACTTCCCGTTCTTTTCTACAGGAACTAGGAGTCCGTCAGGACTATATCTTGAGTGTCACACTTCTCAGTATAAAGATTAATGTCATCACTGAACGACTCCCTTCAACTGTTGTAAATGGGTTCTGAGTGGACAACTTCTACATCTCGTCGAACATGAGGTTTATTAAGCGGCTGAGGTACAGATTACTCTCAATCATTTCCTGAAGTGGACTGAAGTAAATGGTTTTAACTTTTCTCTCTCTAAAACCGTTTGCATGCATTTTGCCGCCAACAGGGTATTTACCCCTATCCTGAATTCCATGTTGGTGAAGTTATGCTTCCCATGGTTCCAGATACAAATGTCTTGAGGCTGATCTCTGATCGTAAACTGACCTTTATACTACACATCAAACAGCTACATGTCAAGTGTACGAGGACACTGAACATCCTCCGTGTCCACTCTTTCACCTCTTGGAGAACAGATCGATGTTTTATGCTAAAGATATATCGTGCTCTCATTCGATCAAAACTGGTCTATAGGTATTTGGGCTTAGGTTCTGCCAGGGCTCGGCCTTGATGACGCTGGATCCCATTCATCATCTGAGGCTTTGACTCTGCATGGGGGCTTTATGCACTTTCACAGTCCAGAGTCACATGAACCTCCTTTACACTTCTACCATTTGCAACTGGCTTTACTGTATGCTTCAGAACTTCGATCCTTACCACAGCAATTCACCTGGGGTTGTGTTTTCAGTTGGCCATGTTTTTTTTCAGAACAGACGATCTGCCATTGCTCCTTTTGATCTTCATATTCAGACAAAGGTGGATGAATTGGGTTAGTCTTTGGATGACATTGCTGTATCCACTGGCCAGCCCATCACACCATGGCTTACCACCATCCCCAAGCGTGACCTTTCTTTGAGTACCATCTTGTATTTGCCGAACATCTTTCAAACCATCTTTCCATTCCCATTTATACGAGTGGTTCAAAATCAGGTACCTCTGTGGACTCTGCCATGGTTTGTTGTAGTTTGGTAGTTGCACACAGAATCTCCTCTCACGATTCTGTGTTCACTTCCGAATTGTACTGTGTATATCGACTTGTTTAGCTCTCTACTGACTCTGGAATCGCTTCATGTTAGTTTTCACCATGGTCTCGCCTGTATTCAAAACCGACCAGCCCATTTCTCTCTATCCGGCTCTTCTGGATACCAGGCTACATTGGTATTCGCGGGAACGAGCTCGCTGATACCACAGCTAAGTCTTTATGCTCTGTTGCTATCACTGCCATTTAGCAGTCGACTTGGACTGACCAACGTAATAACAAATTTCTCCAGATAAAACTTTCCATTGGACTTTGGCTCTCGTGTTTCCGTAAGGATCAAAGGATGAAGTTATCCTAATTAGATCACACACTGGTCACAGTTCTTTAACTCATCGTTTTCTTTTATCTGGGATTGATGCACCTGCGTGTGGTCTCTGCGACACTCAATCCACAATAGCCCACATTTTACTGTCGTGTCATCATTATAACTCTGAATGACAGCACCATTTTAGACATGTTTTATCCACAGGTTTACTCTTGACGCTGGACAATGTCATTGCCGATGGTGATGCTGTCCACCTTACAAATGTTTTTTAAATTTTTTGAATGTCATTGGCCTTTTTAATGCTATTTAAGTTTTTAAATAAAAAATGGACTTTGTTTTTTTTAACACGATTCCTTTTTACAAATTTTAATAATTATATTTTATTTTTAATTGTTTACCGGTTAAGGGGAACACAGCCTAGTTGCTTTGCACCAAAAAACGCCAAACATTAACAACCAACTCTTGCGATTAGCGATGAAAGAAAGAAAAAAATACAACTAATTATACGCTTAAATTTAGTCAAGCTAAACCCTATGGTAATTTGTAAATTTTACACATACATTTATACAGATGAACGTCAATGCACTTCAACCCATTTTTGATAAATTTCAGTAGTTACTAAAGTATATATAACCATTAACGACCCCCCCTACGTGACACAGAGGTATATCTGCGAATTTATAACGCTAGAAACCGAGTTTTGATACTTGCGGTGGGCAGACTACAGTTAACCCATTGTTTACCTTTGCGTTTAATTACGAATAAAGAAAAAATCACAACAATGTCATTATACTAACTCAAATATCAATGTTCACGTATCACGTATTTTATATTTACACGAGTTAATGTGAAGTTACTGGAAACTATAAAGCTTGTGCTCACAATGATTTTTCTAATTACTTAAGTTCAAAATAAATGGACAGGGCATTGCTTTTAGCTTGCATTTGAATTTCGCGCAAAGCTACGCGAGAGCTATCTGCGATAGACGTCCCTAATTTAGCAGTGAAAAACGAGAGGGAAGGCAGTTATTCATCATCACCCACTACCGACTCTTGGGCTACTGTTTTAGCAACGAACAGTGGGATTAACCGTCACTTTATAACGCCCCTACAGCTAAAAAGGGCGGAAATGTTTGGTGTGATAGGAACCCGCAACCTTGAGATTACGAGTCGAGTGCCCTAACCACCTGGCCATACCAGGCCTCGACTAAGAAAACTTTAAAAAAACTTGAAAACTGCTACGTATTTAGAAGCGAGTTATTATTGCAGTAAACACAATTCCAAATGAAATGGCTTAGTTCATTTCTTAAGTGCAAAGGAAGAAAAATATTTTATATATTTTTTTACAATATACTTGAACATAAAATATTTTTTTTTTAATTCACAGGTTTGATCAAATTACTGTAATATAAATATTTAAGTGGTATTATCCAAATATTATGTATTACTGTACAGCATATGTATATATATACTAGCATCAACCAGAAGTTTTTATATTACTGGTACATTTAATTGCTGGTATGGACTAGTACTGCCCCAAGAATTGCATATAACTGGTATGACATATAGCTGGTATAGTCCGGTATCAATCAGAAGTGTTTATATTTCTGGTAAAGCTTGCAGCTGCAATGTATTTGGTGAATTATACAGTTGATTTAAACTAAACTTTTTTTATGCGCACATATATGTAATCCGTAAACGTTTAGTAAAAAAAACTGTTCCATTTGGATGGTTTAATTGTGAGAAAAACTCCACGAAACCTTTACATATTTTGGTTTTATTAGAAGAAAAAATACTGCAGTTATGTATCAACCTGCTGAGAAAAGTTGGTAAGTAAATTTAAATAATACCACTTAACTTTATTACCATGAGCTTCTCTACTGCAACATTCATACTTATGAATTTACAAACTTTATATGTGTTTAGAACAAAATTATTGAAAATATTTTATGTGCAATTGAGATACTTTATGAAAGTACGTGTGTGTAGTTTGGTTTAGTTGTTGCTTAAATTCTCTCTTTTTATGTTTGTTTGAAGCTAACCACAAAGAAGCAGACTTATTAATAATCTACTTGGGGTCACTTATGTACAGTTATGATATTTCAGAGGAACGAGATTACATAATGTCTAACTTTCTTTATTGTTTAGAGATTGATGAAGAAAATATAAGCAGTAACTTTTGTTTTTTAATTGTAACTTTATTAAAGTCAGCCACGTAGCCTGCTGCAGGTATTTAGAAGCACTAATAAAATAAACTATTAATATTCACAACATTTAGTTTGTAATTTTATGTGTATATTATATATATATATATCGATGCGCGTGATGCAAATTGTTAACTAATAATATCAATTATAATTGAAACAAGAAACAAAATCTTTGGACTTTTTTATATTGTCCAGTAGAAATAAATTTAAGGCTTCATGGGTTATGGCAAGTCAACTGTAGGTTTCTCTTTTTAGAGGCCCACCATGGCCAGGTGGTAAAGGTACTCGACTGGTAATCCGAGGGTGTCCAGATATGAGTCCCGTCACACCAAACATGCTCGTCCTTTCAACCGTGGGAGCGCTGTAATTTGACGATCAAACCCACTATTCGTTGGTAAATGAGTAGCCCAAGAGTTGGCGGTGGGTGGTGATGACTAGCTGCCTTACCTCTAGTCTTACACTAGTCTAAATTAGGGATGGCTAGCGCAGACAGCTTTTGTGGAGCTTTGCGCGAAGTTCATAACAAATCATCTTTTTTAGAACAATTAAAATAACTTCACGTTTTAGTTCGTTTAACCTGAAGAAGAAACAAAATTAAAAAAATATAAAAATCAAGAAAGTTGAAAACAAGATCAGGTGCGCACATGAAGAACTGATGTACTTCATGATGCAGTAGAATTGGCTAACAAGTCAAAAACCTCAACAGTTTATCCTGTTGTTTGCTAAACATCTTGCACCTTCATAAGGCTGAGCCGAAAAAACAACAATGAAAAAAAAACAAACAAACTTGGCAATAGTCCAAATAAAGTACGTTATACAAACCTCATATATTATTTGCTTTAAAGAAGAAAACCTCAAGCAGAGAAGAATGATTATTGTTGTCTTTCATCATAGTGTTATTTACATATCTAGATACTTGAAAATCTTAGGTCTGTGTGTCACGAGCAGATCCTTATGTCATATCATTTCAAAATAGATTCAACTTGAAAGATTATTATTTGTATTAACACTTTGAAGTACTTTTTTACGTACTATCTGTAAGTGCAAACGAAATGTAGTTGATTTGTTTGGAATTCAGCACAAAGCTACACTATGAGCCGTCTGTGGCTTTTTTATGTGTTATAATTGCAACAACACTCAAACACATATTTTTGTACAAAAAATTTTGACTTCTAAAATATGTCCTTGTCATTACAGAATTTTTTTAGTCCCATTTGCCCCCTAGTGGTACAGCGGTATGTCTGCGGACTTACAAATAGCCCATGGTGTAGCTTTGACGTAAACTTCAAACAAAAAGACATATAAAAAAAAATCAACCAGCAGCAGGCGAATGAGTTGAAACATGTTCATTGACTAAAAGAGACATCGACTTTATTTCTACCTTCTACATGTATGAAAGTTGAATTTTTTGAAGTTATTAAGCATAATTCAGTGTTATGTTAAAATTTTTTATTACATACTGATGTACACAGGCTTCGTGAGATAGATAGTAAACGTATCAAATGTTTGCGCAGGCGCAGTATATATACAGACAACTACATTCAGGTTGATGATAGCCTAGAAATAAAGTATATACAAGTAATTCCACGCGTATGTAATAACGACACCGGTAAATCAGGCAATAATCAAACCTATATATCGTAGCAAGTCATACTCAGAAAGTAATATCCACTGGTTCAGCTCCGACCGTCCTTCATAAACACTAACTCGGATGAAGTTAGAGGAGATTACGTTTTGAGACTGCTTGGACTATAAATATCAACTGTATTGATTATGTTGAAACGTGCGCCAGTCTAGATAGTTTATGTTGTTGGTATGTGAAACTAACACTTCATCAGTAAACGAATACCTGACATAATTCAGTAAAAAGTATCTCTTAACAAAATAATTCCGTGATTGGTGAAACTTTTCAACAAACTTTAATACTTACAACATCGCACGTTTCTGCATAAATATTTAGTGCAAGAAAAATAGAACAAACTTCTATTTATCTATCTATTCTTTTCGAACCAAGGAAAAGTACATCGATACAATTAGCTTCTGTCGTTTTATAGTATTGATTTCATAGATTATTTTTATTGCATTTGATATCTTAAATACAAAATATAAAGATGCTTGGATAAGTAATGTGTAAGGTAAAGTTTGAGGGGATTCGAACACTTCAGAAACAGTTACGAATAATGTAGTAAATATTCTAGATTTATTATGTTGCTTATTAGCATTTGTGAAGTTATAACATATCGATTATTGAACACCAAAAGGAAATTAGTGATCACCAAAAGAAAAGTTAAATGCTGAAATGAAAAAGTGTTGCGTTTCAGTGTTCTTCCAGCGCAATCTGGTGTTGTTTAATGAATACTGGGAAAAGCATCAAAAACAATTCAGTGAACTTAATCAGTTTGTGCGTGAAGTATTCAGGAATGGAACATATGGGGTTAATTAATAACGACGCTTTACCTTGCATAAAATCTTCATTATTTTAATTACTTAACAAGAAAAAAAGTTCAAATTCCGAATCTTTTTCCTTGAGTTTATGAATTATAGAACGATCTTTATAAAGCCTGTTATTCTTCCTGGCAGCTTTGGAATTTATTATTGCATACAAGCCCAAAGGTGATAAACTTGTAAAACCGTCAAGTTTACCGTATTGCAAAGGAAGAATATAAACCAGCGCTGATAAGAAAACATTCAAGAATATTTAGTAAAAATTGTATCTCATGAGTCTTTTTTTTATTTTTTTAATCATGTAGACTTATTCAAGTCGTAAGAAGAGTTTCTTTGTAAATGGCGTTGTTCTAAACGTAGGGTTTTCAGATTTGATGTTGAAGCATATATTAAACAGTTTTGCCATTTCTGTCTCGTACAAATTGTTTTCAAGTGCCACCCATATTATCATACTAACTTCAACCAGGATAAGCGTTGTCTATTTCCTTTTAGCAACCATTAATCACCGCGAGCTTAACGATATCACCTGTTGCTTTATATCTTAACTGTAGGTTATCGAAACCATTATTTCTAGCAAGATAACTTAGGTGCAGCTTCGTTTCTATTACTCTGCGCCTTCAGTTATTCGTCTTTAACAGAGTTAACAAACAGTTATTCAAGTATTTAAAAAAAAAGTTATAAGAAAATGTTAATACCTATGAAATGATTTTCTCTTGTAAAATCCCCCCCAGTGGCACAGCGGTATGTCTACGGACTTACAACGCTAAAAACCGGGTTTTGATACCCATTGTTGGCAGAGGACAGATAAACCATTAAGTAGCTTTGTGCTTGATTCAAAACAGCAACTCTCGTAAAACACATTAAAAGCTGACGCAACGCTTAAGCAAATGCTATGCTTTAAGTCATATATTATATAGCATCCAATCTGGTGAAGCATGTTACAGTTTAAAGGTTACATCACCATGTTACATCAAAATAACACTGTTAATAATTTAATGAGATCGTTCTTTTAATATCCATTGGCGTACACTATCGTAAATATAAAATAAGATAATATAGCTGTGTTAGCATATGTTTGAATCAATTGAATGGAGTTTCAAAGATAATCAGTTATAGCTTTACAGAGAATCAAGACGTGCGTATTCCATACAGTTAAATGGGAAGTGAAGATAGGAAATATTAAGTTGTTACGTTGGCTGTAGTTAACAAATATACGGTGAAGAAAAGTTTTTAACATTTATTTACTTTCCAACAGTAAATAGAAATAACATTAGATTCTGTTGTACTTGGTTGGCTGAACTGCTGAGCGTGTTGGCCGACAAACTATTGCATTCTTAGGTTCGACATCCCACTTAAGTTATTAAACAGAAAACAACTTATTATTTGCAAGTTTTTTACACGTGCCAGAAACGACAACTGAAGTACACAATTGTAATGCATATTAACTGTGCTTATGCTTTAGTAAAATAAGTAATGTGTGTGCTGTCAATTTCACCTGCTTACCTGCCTGAGACTAAACACATAACTGTATTTTACTTTACCTTTTTACACTTACTTAAATAAGTATGTGTGATGACCAGGTTACGATTTAATTGAACAAAACTTTTGCATATTGAAGGTAAGGTATTAAAATGTTTAGAAAATGCTCAGAAAGGTAAAATATTGAAATCAGGTTCAGCAGACAAATTGGGAGAAATCAAAATAATTGAGAAATGTTGTAACAAATTGTTAAAATTAATTTGGTAACGTGAAGCACTGTGTGCGTATGTTTCAGTAATGAACATTGGTAGTTTGAAGCACTGCATGCTAAGCTTTACTAATGAACCTTTGTAGTTTAACGCACTTTATATGTATGCTTTAGTAAGGAATGTTAGTAATTTGTTGAACTTTTCTGGTTTGTTTGTTTCTTGGAATTTCGCGCATAATTACACGAGGGCTATCTGCGCTAGCCGTCCCTAATTTAGCAGTGTAAGACTAGAGGGGGCAGCTAGCTAGTCATCATCACCCACCGCCAACTCTCGAACTACTCTTTACCAACGAATAGTGGGACTGACCGTCACATTATAACGCTCCCACGGCTGAAAGGGCAAGCATGTTTGGTGCGACGGGGATTTGAATCCGCAACCGTCGGATTAGAGTCGAACGCCTTAACCCACTTGGTCATGCTAGGCCTAACTTTTTTGATTCATTATAGGTTTCCAGCAAATTGAGTATATTAATAGTGTATTAATGTATATGTATAGTGTAGTAATAGTAATAGTAGATTTGTAGTTTCATTTCATTGTTTAGTTTAAAAAGGCTGGATGATTGGCTATCTAATCCCATATACCATACATAAGGCATGTTCTTGCTTCTGAAATATATTCACGGACAAAGTTTTTTGTAACATAATAAAACAGAGAGTTCGATAGAACAGCAAGAATGCTTTTACCAAAAAAAAAAGAAAAAAAGGTGCTTTAACCGATAAGCTTTTGTTAATCCCCTTAGGCCTACGTAACTCGAAATTCCTTATTTTTTCTTCAAAGATGCAGCATTTCGGATGCAGAAACCTTTGTATCGAATTTTCCTTTATATCATCCCCCCGTATTATGTCGAAACGAGCGAATAGGATCTTTACATAAAATATCGGATGAGTGGCTATCACATATTTTTTATGAAAAGGTTGAACTCAAGTATATGTATATCTACACTTCAAAGAAGTTTTAGTTTTCTATCTCCATGATAATATATCGATGTATATATCCTAAACAAACGTTCTATTGTATAGTGTAAATATTTAACGAGGTCAGACGGAGGATAGACAATTTTATTTTTGCCGTTTCTGTGTCATGGCGGACGTCAGTCGTGCCGTAGTTACTTGTTATTAGTTTTGAGCAATCTTTCTTCTGAATTATCGATAAGCTTTTATTTTAATGAGAGTCGAGAACTAATGCGAGTTCTTTTGATTCTTATTCTTAAACTCTTAACTTCAATGCTTGTTAAAGCTTTGAAACGTCCTAGTCTTTCTTACATCGGGTGATCAAAATAGCTAAAGAGTAGGAGATGAGTGAAAGAGATGGAATGTAACCTTAATACGATGATTCAACAACAATTCCAACAGAAAGCATAAGTGCTGGAGGAGCTACCCGCTAGAACAGCGGTGTGTCTCCGGATTTACAACGCTAAAATCAGGGATTCGATTCCCCTCGGTGGGCTCAGCAGATAGCCCGATGTGGCTTTGCTTTAAGAAAACACACAAGTCCTGGAGGTTATATTTATTATTAATGGAATAATTACCCTTGATGTTCATTTTCAGACAATAAAGAATAATGGCATATTTCACGCACAGTAATATATAGTTAAGCTCATGTTAAAGGGTCGGCTATCGCCTCAATGAAAATTATAATATCTAATGTACGTCTTGTGGTAAGTATTCATTTACTTTGGGTTCTGCTGTCAATATATTTAAAATAATCATAATTTTGATGTTATTCTAACAGATTTTGCTTATTTTAGAGCAAAGCCACATTGGACTACTTGCTGTATCCACCACGGAGAATCGAATTATGGATTTTAGCGTTGTAAGGTTGTAAACTTACCGCTGTTTCAGAAGACAATCTAATAGTTTCAGTGAAAATTAAAATATTTAATCTATTATGGTTAGCTTTGCTTTTCTATAGGCTTGTCAAAATATAAAAAAAGTCGTTATTTTGGTGTTAAACCCAGACGTAATGAAAATTACGATATCTAATGTACTTCTTAGGGTTTCTCTGGTGTTTCTCCGGGAACAACTATCAAGATTTAGGCACAAGTAAGGGCACTCCAGTAGCACAGAGGTATGTCCGCGGACGTACAATAAAACTGGGTTTCGATACTTATGGTGGACAGAGCACAGCTAGCTCATTGTCCAGCGCTGTGCTTAATTCAAAACAACAACGTAAGTTTTGCTTATATGTAGAGTGAAAATTTAATGACATATAATAACATTAAGCATGTTAAATGTTTCGAAAGGCAGGCGTTACTCCAATTTTATCATATTCTCTAATATATCACGTCAAGCGAATGTCAGGTATGGTGATTTTTATGTATACTTTCTACCCTATCTTTATCATGCGGTGTTTCAATTTTAAAAGAATATGGTGATATAGGAAGAAATATAATTGTTAAAAAAAAGTCTTCAGCGGTCTAACGTATTGTTGAAAAGTCTATAACTCCTCAGTTGGTCACTTCCAATCTGCCTTACAATGTGAAACGAATTCCAATCTGCCTTACAATGTGAAACGTAAAAAAAAATCTCCTCAACAGATTATTCACAGTTTTCTTCTTTTCAGTCAGAGAAACAAGAAGATTGTTAAACATAAGTCAGAACCTAACATCTACTATCACTTATTCAGATGACTTATATTCGAAAAAACTACTGTACAACTTTAATATTGTTTTTAATGCAACTTTCGCTTAACAGTACTGGTTAGAATGTTTAAAATGTTTCATTTAGCATTAATAGATTTTTTTTTATAAAGATTATCTTGCACGTTCGCTTAGTATATTAATTTAGGGTATCTAAGTCTTCTAGATTGGCTGAACTAAAAATATTACTGAGAGCGAGGTTAGTCAACTGATAAAACAATAAGAACTTGAGAATAGAATATTACATTAGCTACATTACTGAGTTGGTTATTAATTTTGATCTTTACAGGTAGATTGATTAGAACAGAAGTCAACATTTACAGAGAATATCGTCTACTTTGCTGAAATGTTTTCATTAAAAATGGTATAAATAACTAAAATGTAAGTTTATCTATACTGTGGATAGGTATTTAGGTATCCAGAATGAATTCCCGATTTAGTATGTTAGGTATTATGATTTCAAGTAGCCTGAAACTACGTTAAATTGTGATATAAACTTAGAAGTTAATTAAATGTATCAAATTTATGGTGTATGAAAGTAAGATTGATACACACAGTTTTCTTTTTTAACACAAGTATATTTTAATATTGTAATGGACTTAATATTACGTGTTTATTTTACTATTTACGTTTGTTTCAGTTTAATGCATGTAATTCTGTTAAATGTATATTGTGAAAGTACCGTCTGTTCTCTAAATTTGTAGAAGATTCTTGAGCGCAAGAATCAATAATGTATGATGAATGCAAAATACTACGGATTGCCAGTATTGTTACCATTAAACTTTCTAGAACCTCATCTTAAAGTTGATAAATCGCAACATTCGAAGAGACAGTGTAATATTGTTGGTCTGCCACAATCAGTATACTATAAACCTCTGAAGCTATAATTGTAACAAACGCTTATTAATCGGAAGATAATAGATATTTGGCCAGAAGCGTTTGTAGATTTCGAACATTACAAACTTTGGAGCATTAACTTAGGATGTTAATATTTCTACAAGGACGTTAGATATTTTCGTCGGTAAAAAACTCAGACGTGAAGAATACAGCTAGCTGGCATTCTTGTCAAGTGAGGTGTGTATGTGTATATCAACATAAAAGTTATGTGCGACTCGTGAACCAGTGACAAGGTATTCAGTTCAAGACCGAAAAGAGGACTTAATACTGTTTGTGAAACGTTTGTATATAAATCATTATTTGTAATAACTGTTATTATAAATTATATTGCTGTTTTTATATTAAAAT
The DNA here is from genome assembly GCF_004210375.1 of Tachypleus tridentatus. Classification (NCBI taxonomy): domain Eukaryota; kingdom Metazoa; phylum Arthropoda; class Merostomata; order Xiphosura; family Limulidae; genus Tachypleus; species Tachypleus tridentatus. Next base: position 161,031,014 of record NC_134832.1, on the reverse strand, counting down.
ATATTTATGTTAAGAAAGAAAATTGTGTGTGTGAATCTTGTTGGCAAATATCATAAATTTGATAATTTTAATATGCAATTAACGTTTAAATTCAAATTCCAGTTTCTGTTTATTTGAAATCGTAATACGTAATGTATGCAACATAATAAATCGGAGACTCGTCTGAAATAAATTATAATGTCTTAGAATATATATTCGATTTCATTATCTGTAGTTACTTACGTTTGACACGTGTTTCCATTCTTTATATTTTGTAAAAATCTTCCTTGGGAATCATACTTAAATTGCAATTAATTTTTATATTCTTAAAATTAATGGACAGTATTCTTTCTTATACAAACATTTTATATTCTTAAAATTAATGGACAGTATTCTTTCTTATACAAACATTTTATATTCTTAAAATTAATGGACAGTATTCTTTCTTATACAAACGTTTTATATTCTTAAAATTAATGGACAGTATTCTTTCTTATACAAACATTTTATATTCTTAAAATTAATGGACAGTATTCTTTCTTATACAAACGTTTTATATTCTTAAAATTAATGGACAGTATTCTTTCTTATACAAACATTTTATATTCTTAAAATTAATGGACAGTATTCTTTCTTATACAAACATTCTAGTAGAACTATTTTTTTTTCATTTGTAATTTCAAACATTCTTTCAAAACCTCACACTCCCTCTCGTAAGAGACACTAGTTACTTTATGTTATTCTTGAGTTTAGCTTAATAATGTTAACCTTAATCAAAACGGTGACTTTTCCGGATGTACTAACGATACTAAATATGCTGCACATACCTACTTAACAAAGAATATCTGACTTAGTCAGAGTAAATCACAGTAGTTGGACAAGTGGACGGAGTCCCCGCCAAGTCCGGAAATCCGGAAAATTACAGGGATGGGTTGGGCTCGACGTGCTAAAGCATTTTGTTGCATTTCTAAAGGTTGAAGGCTGTACGAACGGACAGTTAGTTCTACAGTGTAAAAGTTGAACAGCTTTGGTGATCAGTCACATACGAGCTGAGGACACTTTAGTGATTTTCTTGTTTTTTTTTTTTTCTCCTTGTTGACGAATTATGTCTATTTTTGTTTCTGCTACTATCTGATAGCTATCGCTTCGATCTTTCATATCAGTTATTGTTTCCTACTATCATTCATTTATCCTTTTCTTCCTTTTATTATACTGTCTATCTTTCGTGAATGACTTCTCGTCGCGTTGCTATTTATTTTATTTCTTCGTCTTCTGCTAATATATCTTAATCAGTAATAGTTGTATTTTCTCTCTCTCGCGGTGTTTGGGTATGATATGTTCATACCCTGGGGGGTCAGGTTCTCTTTGACCTCTTCCTCCTCCCCGTACTTATGTGGTCTTGCAGTATTGAAATTTGTAATTATTTTATTTTCTAGGTCAGAGTGAACTTAATATTATTCTGATCCTTTTTAGGGCAATGTCCATGTATTGTGGTACATATATGGTTGTTATTTTACTCTATCAGCAGAATGTCAAGTTTGTTGGTGGCACCATAGTAATTCATTTTTTAATCCAATTTTTATCGAAGTACGTTATTGTACTATGTATCATACTATCTTGTATGGTTGGTATGTTCGAATATTTGTGTATGAATTGAGATGATGTAGTTCTTGGAACTGTGTATGCTGTTGTGAGGTGTGTTTTGGATTGTTTGTAGTTTGGTTTTAATTATTTTATTGCTTACAGTTATCCATGCTGGAGCTGCATAATCTATTACTGGTCTAATATATGTTTTGTAGATTTTAGTATGTTGTCTATAGATGCTCCACTGTTTTTTGCCAATTAGACTCCTAGCACAGTTAGTTCTTCGCCAGACTTTATTTTTAATTTCGTTAACATGATTATTTCAAGTTAATTTTGAATCATAGGTTAGACCTAAAAATTTTGCCGATGGGGCAGTCTGAAGTAGCATGCCATTCATATATATTTCTGGCTGTTGTTTTTGTGTTTTGTCAATTTCGTAAAGACTACGAGTTGTGTTTTGCTGTCTTTATTTTAATTTATATTTTTGACAGTATTCACTTATTCTATTTAGTTGCGGTTGTATGTTGGTGGCTGCTATTGTTGGTGTTGTGGCACTTTTCCAGACTGCCACATCATCTGCGAACTGTGAAGAGAATCCACAACTTGGATCCTTCAATGGCATATTGTTTACATACATCATGAAGAGTATAGGGCTAACCACCCCTCACTGAGGGACACCAGCTTCTGACAATAGTTGCATTCTTCAATCATAAATTGTATCTCAAGCAACCCACCGTTTAGTGGAAGCATTTTGCTTTGTTTTTTCTAATTGACTTTAGGATAAAAGTTCTTCTTATTGTAAAAATTACTTTAAATGCATCGAGGCTTTTTTTACGCTTCATATGCAGCTTTTGAACAACAGTCTCTGTTAAAAACGAGCATACTTTATCTTCTTCGTCACGGTCAGGGTATCTCGTCGTGATCACGTTCACACCTGCTGCACTGGTAATATTCTGAGCATCTGGCGATCTTGCACGTATGTGCAGGTCAGCTTCGAAACTGATGGTTCGGTACGATAGTTATAAGCATTTTACAAGAAAAAACAACGCAGTCCTTGTGAACATTCATCAGAAAAACTAATGGCCATAAGCCAATTTTCAGCAGAAAACTCGGTCTTACAAACACCCCTGTACCTTCTTAAGTACTTCCCTCTTTCAGGATTGTCTTAAACCGTTCGATTCGTCACAGAATAAGCTGTATTCTGACAAATTTGCAGGAAATGTAATAAAATCCTGGATTGAACTGGTGGTTTAGGGAAACGATCTCTGGATATGTCAGAGATCGCATAATGAACTAAAAACTGTCTGTCCGTGAATCTCGGAAATCAAAACACTTTTCTCAAGAAAAACGCGAAAAGCTGCGTATAAATATATAAACACGTGTGTGTGTGTTGTGTGTACTTTTATTATTTTTGTACGCATAATGGTTTCAAGACTAGTAACTGTGATACAGTTAAGCGAGAAGTTCCTGTATAACCGACATTTCAAATTCTGAATCTCTTTATACATGTAAACTGGCTGATGTACCATTTAAGCGCAAGGGGAAGATATAGAGAGGTATGATCCTAATTTTGAAACCCTTTCTCACTTCATAAGGGTACACACCAGGTTTGCTGACAGTCGGTATAGCAGTTCGCCAGTTATAATTAGACATATGCATATTGATTCTTGTCTGACAATGGTTAAAAATATATGTATTAGGAAAACATTAAAGAAAATACATAAAAATATAACATAGTCTAAATTTTGGACTTTCGTCCTATCAGTCTTCCAGAAATAGGTTTTTCTAAAGCAAATAATTATTAATTAAAAAAATGTTTACAACTGTTACCACATACAAATATCCTAATGAATATGTCCCCATATTAAATCCCTCCAGTGGCACAGCGATATGTCTACGGGCTTCCAAAACTAGAAACCGTGTTTCGATACCCTTGGTGGGCAGAGCACAAATAGCCCCTCGTGTAGCTTTGTGCTTAACTCCAAAACAAATAAACCACATATTAGACTTATTTGATGTTTACTATTACCAGACAGTATGTTTTTAAACATTAAAGTTTGTTATGAGCAGGCTTGGTTAGTTTATTGTGATTTAATTGAAACAGAAATTATTTCTTATTTTGCAATAACAAATACAGCATCACGATGGAAGCTACTATGTGCTTATTCTTATGTGTTATTGTTATATCTGTATATCAAACAAATCATACTTAATTTATTTTACCAGTGCTATATATGGTATTAGCTTAGAAACATTTGCAACACCAACAGAATTTCCAGGATCGTCTCGATAAATGAATTATATAACCAACGTTCTGACATTTATTTCATCAAGGTCACTAAAGATTTACTATTCACTATATCATAAATATACACAAAGTTTTACAAAGTGAACAATTTGAAAAAAAACATCTCCCGTTTTAGTTTTGTT